>NW_019175554.1:2555067-2567577 GCF_002260705.1 Seriola dumerili
TGGAACTTTGTGATGTCACAACAAAGCAGGACCCACTCTCAGCCACACCCTAAGCCCCGCCCACCTCGACCCCCCAATCCAATATCACCACAGCATCAATAACCTTTGCATGGTTCACTGCTGAATGAAAACACACTAATCATGCCTCAAAATTACTTGGAAATGCTGAAATAGTTGCTCTGAGAGTCCACGTCTAAAAGCAGGTATTTTTCATTTGCTACACAGAAGGCTGTAGAGAACTAAACCAATGGCTTGAATATGTCTCCTGCCTGGTTTAATATGACATATCCTGCCACCATCTGCAACTACGGATACATCTTTTACCAGATAAATAGCAGAAATTAGATGTTTGTTTGCATTTTTATGCAAAAAGGCCCCTATAAATTAATCCATACCTGACTCACTTGAAGTCTGGCTGACACACACACACCCACACACACACATATGTATATACATATATATTCATGTATATGTATGTGTATATATATATATATATGTGTGTGTGTGTGTGGGTGTGTGTGTGTGTGTGTGTGTGTACTTCAATGTGTCGGGAAGTGGCTTGTATTCACTGATGTGCCTCATGTTCACATGCTGAGAGAGACACTTGAATGGTTTGCCGGCATGATCGAACATTTCCTCTCTCTCTCTTTCTCTCTCTCTCTCACACACACAACACAAACACACACCACACACAACACACACACACACACACACACACACACACACACACACACACCACACACCACACACACACAAAGCATCATGAATCCTTTGTAGTCCCGGCAGTGGGTCGACATATAGAAGTCCTTGCAGTCAAAATAACTATATCCACTGTTTATGAGGAAGTTGTCGCGCCGGCTTCATCACACGCGCTGTGGACGAATAACTGATTAATTAAGGTTTCAAGGCTTCGCCTCCTGCCAGAACTTGTTTAAACAAGCCTGTTAATTGGATGAAGGTGTTGGTGATGATGAAGGATGATGGTGGTGTGACTAAAGCAGCAGCAGCCGACGGCGGCGGCGGCGGATGGTGGCGGCGGCGGCAGGCGGTGTAGCCTACATTTCCATAATGATTAAGAATGATTAATTTTCGCTCTAAATATATCGTTGACGGTCCCCCGAGCTGTGAGTCGAGGTTTTCCGACATCTTAGTACCCAAAAATAATCAATAGCCTATTTATTAATTTATATCAGACATCAGTAGGATAAATAGACAAGTTATTTACATTTCCATGAATGAAACACTGTGTGGCAAAGTGGGCCAGCACAATCCGAAATCGACATTTATTAGAAATAATTATCTATTATTTATATTAAAAGAAAACGGAACGACCTTAATTGAAAAGCAGATTTGGTCAAATCCGTTAGCTCCAAAGTGCATGAATTGATTACAACGGAAAAATGAAACACAAAGGCCAACATTTACATTGAGAAAAAAAGCAGCGAACACATTAGCTGTATGAAACAATCGAGTTTTATTTAAATGTTATCTTTATTTGCAAAATGCATTTTTTTTTCGTTAAATAAATAGCCTACCGAAGAATTTCATCTGATTTTTGCAGTGAAAACCTCCATCAGGTTTGTTTATTGACGCCCACCCCAACTCTGCAGAGCGAGAGTGCAGAGACAGAGAGAGAGAGAGAAAGAGAGAGAGAGAGCGAGAGAGAGAGAGAGGAGAAGAGAGAAGAGAGAGAGAGAGGGGAGATCTTCGGTAAAGATAACACACGCGGGACGCAACGCACACAGGCGCGAGCGCACGCAGGCGCACGCCCGCACACAAACACACCGCAGCCCCATTTATGGACTGATCCGCTGACGTACAATTGCAAGAAAAGTGCTATAAAAAAACCTTCATACATACAAAGTGTGTGTGCCACCCCACAGACCCCTCCTAATCAACGCCGCTCCCCCTCCTCCTCCACCCAACACCCACGCCCACACCATAATCCCCGTCTCAGTAGAAAAAAAATAATAATAAAAATACTGCTCACATGGCCAGAAAATAGGCATTCTGCAAAGAACATCTTATATTTATTAAAAAAAACATTGTGTCGAAAAAGATGCTGCAATAAAAAATCTAACTCTCGTATTGCATCTGAGAATAAAAAGCCAAAGATTTCTTTAAAATATCACATTTTTTAAAATCTTATATTAATAAAACCTTTATCGCTTCCTGAGATAAATTACTGATTGGTCATAATTTGTGCAATAAACAGTGTTGTGGCATTTATAAGACTGAAACGTGGCTGTTACAGTTGCGACGCAGCCTTATTTAAAGGAGCATTTTTATGAATGTCGGGCAGCCTAATAAGTATATGATCTATATGGTTTCACTACTGTCATATAAAATGAGGGGTAATAGGCTATAGATATGCAGAAAGCGATCTGCGCACATTACATTGCTGGGTAAGAATTACCGAAAACGGCAGCGAAGTCACATAATTCAAATGCAATTAGGAATTTACTGGATATATTTCGTTTTGGAGTAATTTATTTGAAAATGCAGCCTGCAAGAGGAGTCTTGATTAAACAGGACTGCCAGTGGGCGTTGGGGCTTTTCTCTTCTCTTGCTGTTGTTTTTGCCATGCAATTGCTTCGTCTTGGATCAGAAATCTTAAATCTTTGACCAGAGGAAAGAAAAAAAAGAGGAGAAAGAAACGAGAGAATAGAGGGACAGAGAGAGAGAGAGAGAAAGAGAGAGAAGAGAGAGAAGAAATAGACAATATCCACCGCTCTGCATCGGTGAGGCGAATTTTTTAGGCTCACGTCCTTCAGGAGAGTAGAGAAATAAAATCCCAGAGCAGTTTTGTGTGATGATCATCTAAATCTAACACCTCACGTGACAGATTTTGCGCGTGCTTTCGTTTTAAACCCCGAGAGAAAAAGAGAGAGAAAAAGAAAGAAAGAACGATGCCTCCCGAAAACACTGCCATATCAAGCCATCTTATCTCTCCTCCATCAAATTCAGCCATAACATCTGTCAGTGGATGCACTTTGACCACGCCCATCTTTATTGTAATTTTACACAGGAATAATTACACAACTCGTTTACTGTAACGAGCCTGGCTTTGGTAAAACACACCAGTCAAAGGCGATTAAGAATTAATTTCATATTTTTTTTCTTTCTTTTTCTTTTTCTTTCTTCTATAAATATTTTTCCCCATTATTCATCCGTATAGCTTTGCTGTTGACAGGTCGACACAGAGCCGTGTATGGACAAAAGAGGGGGTAGGGTAGCAGGTGAAAGTGAAACGCACCTTATGAATGAAACCGTGGAGCGGTCGTAGTAAAAACACAAGTGATTTGATGGCGATACGGGAGAGGGGGGGCGATGGAGGGAGGGGGGGTGGTGGAGGGTAAAGAGTAGGGCTATTTTTGGTCGATAACAAATCCAGAGGGTTTGACATCAAGACAAAACATGAATGCAGCAGATCAAACAAGAAAAAATAAGCATAGATAGATAGATAGATAGATAGATAGAATAGATAGATAGATAGATAGATGGATAGATAGACAAGGGTTTCCTCCAGACATTTTTATAATGCACCAGCATCAGTACTCCATGTTGTGCAGGCTGGAAGGATCACTGCACGTTCTTAAGTCCCATATTGGGAGCATGATTAGGCACAACGCAACGTTCACGCAAATTATGTTGCAGCAGGCAGTGTTCGGAAACTCCAAAAACGCTTCAAAAGCTCTGTTTTAAAAAATCCCAAGCAGAAAATCGAGTCCCAGTTCAAACGTTTCACATGACTCAACCTTATATGAAGGTGCTCGTATCCACGTTTAATTTTTTTGTAAAAACCCACAGCCTAAGTTCATTTTTCAGAAAGAAGAAAAAAAAGGAAAGAAATGATAGTCTTACGAGACTTGGTCACCTGGATCGGATTTCATTTCGGAGTTATTTCGGTCACTGATGCCCACAATGATCACACTGCCAAGGCGAGGGCTGCATGCTGTAGTTTAAAGCCGAAGTTCATTTAAGAAAAGCCAGAAGAAGCCCCGTAAAAGACGACAGGAACAAAGTGACATGAAAAACATGGATTGTGCTCTTACCTTTACAAGGGCTGACAACCACTAATGTGCGGTGGTTAGATCTCCGCGACCAAGACTTGCATGTCCCAAAGTTTAGCGCGTGTGGGGGGGCTTATAGGTACCGAGAATGTGGTGTGCAAAAGACCAGACCGCCCTAACATTTAAACTTTCACAGTGCTCTACAAAAAACACATCTTTAAAGCACAGGCTCTCAATGGCAAGCGCTTTTCTTTTTTCCTTTATCCTGTTTTTTAAAATTGCTCTTTTTTTTTTCCTTCCTCTTTAAAATCCCGTTTATTTTCCGTTTACAGACCACAGGCTCCCTCAGAATAAGCTTACCAAAAGTTGAAAAAACAATCCCAGGTTTTGGCAAAGGGGGGCTGGGAAAAGAGAGAAAGAGAGTTGGCGTCCACTCGGCTTTTAAGTCCATGCACGACTCGGTGCTCTGCCAACGTGCTGAAAGCATAAAAGCCAGGGTAACTATGAGGGGCCAAGAAAAATCTATATACTTTTGTTTGAGTGCCCACTTTAAAACTGTTTTTTTTTTTTTTTTTTTTTTTTTTACATCAGCTGCTTCCCCGCGTCTCGTCACGTGTATTTTTTTCGCCCCCTCTTCGAACAGCTTCTGTTAATATTTGATCACATTTAGTCGGACATTTCCTTCCAGATAACAGCACCTATATCACAAATGCCGGTTCAATTTCAGTGTATAGTCGCCTCAAAAAAGGCTCCACTCTCCATGTCAAATTAACAACTGGCAGCGCTGATACTGATCCCTTTTGTTCTTAATGTCACGCTTATGACAAGTGTCAAGGTAAGTGCACATGTTGCTTTTTATAATCCTTATATTAATAACACAGCTCAGAAAAGAACATACATACATGCATAAAATGTATAGCTCTCACTGCCAACACACACTAGCAGCCTCTCCAAGACAGCCTATATCCTACATCACATCACACATTGCGCGCAGACACAATGTAATATTTCCTTACCTCTCTCACTGTACCGGCATATCCTTTAACCGAGAAAATGCCACACAGTCTTTTTTCACACAAGCTTTGTCAACATCAGCCTCATCAGACATGGTCTCGATACTGAGTTTCTCAGTCGCCACTCGAGTCCAACCCTTCCAGCAATGCGTTGCCAGACTAAACAGCAAGCACACTATTTACTGGTAATCATCTCTTATATGCTGCGTGTTTCCATTGCTATTACCATTTTCCCCTAACGCTGTCCTGCGAGATAGAAGTGTCTTAATAATCCACTCACTCCAACAGATGCCTGCGTTACGGTAATGTGTTCTTGTTTGAAGTCATCATATGAAAACTTCTGCTGTGCTCAGTAGATGCCCACCAGCTTCGCGGACTTTTTATGAATCTAATAACCCTTTTGCAATATCGCGCGTGCTTAAAACTCTCTTAGGCAACACCTTTGGTGGCTCTACAGTAAAAGACAAATATCAACAAGCCTGCGTTTGTCAGAAAAAGCTTGTACAGATTACGTAACACCTCTCCGGACAACGCCATTAGGGGTCTTACGTGATTGAAATAAGCGACGGCAGTTCAAGTTTATGGGGCTACTAAGTTCCTGACTGACTCGCTCGGTTCAACTGCCTTGCGGAAGTTTAGAATCGCAGTGAGACCATAAAAACTTCTGAGACATTCCAACATCACGTGTTGTTGTTTACACTGTTACTCCCTCTTTGGTCGAAGGGCTATAGCCCATTACGATTCGCACACTTGGTCTTAAATTTTCGTGACTGGACGATGCACAGCCAGGTGCGTTTTAAAAACAAATATCACATTATAGCGCCCCTGTGTCCTGCCTGTTCAAGTTCTTGAGGAACTTGTTGCTGCTCAATGACCCCCCACACCTTCCTTCCGCCACCCCCGCGCTTTCTGTCTTGTTTTTTGGCTGGACCAACACTCTCATATATACTTACATTGTCAAATTCTGTCAAAGTGCTGCGTTGGCCTTTTTTTTTTTCTTTTGTTTTCGGATAGATGACAACAGAAATCAAAAGTAATCCACGTCCTCCAGAGCCACAGTTACACTGAGAGAAGCGATCAGAGCGTTGCAAGCGGGAAAGAATTGGTTCGATCAGGAATATCTGGAAGTTCAAAGGCGAAATCTGTTTTCAGTAAAAATTCCATCAAGTTGCAACTGCCACACTCGCCATCTGATTGTTATGCAGTGACGAAGCGCTGTGCTTGCAAGTGAAGCCCCAAATGTACTAAGTAACATGAGTAATAGGTGATATTGCCTGACTCTTTGCCAGCAATCCAAACTCTTCTAGAGTTTTGAAAGATATATACTGTCATTCTGTGTGTCAGAAATGACTAGTTTGGTCATAGTTTATGGAAATCACGTGCCTGGGTGTGCTGTGCGTTTATTGAACCTGTAGGCGTCTGCGTTCCTGCAAAGAGAAATAGCAACCCACTGACAAATCCTTGGACTTCTCTCACAAAAACAACACAAAAAAAAGCTGCCTCATCAAAGTGTTATGGTAACTCGATGCCCTGCAGACCCTTGCTCTGGCACACTTTGCCTTTCTGCCTCTGTAGGTGAATCATGGGTGGGAAAAGGAGGGGGGGGGGGAGGGGGGGCAACACTGTCCTTTTGTCACCTGACAACAACCACTATAGAAATGCACTGATTTGAATTTTGACTCTGCAGCTTCATGACTATAGAGGGAGAGAGAAAGAGAAAAGATGCAAGTTTGCATGTGGTTTCCATTGTCACCTTATCAATATTGTAGCAAAATTCTAACACATTAAAAAAGTCTTTGTCTTGGCAAAAATATAGTTTGATTTCTAATTTGGTCTGACTACGCATGTACTCTGTCATCTTGCTATGTAGGAGGCAGTGGCCAAAAAAAAAAGAGACTTATTTTCTGTGCAGTTTGTGTAAAATACATTTCTGTCTTAAAGACACGAAGATGGGCATAACAGATAAAATTTAGAATCATTTTTTTTATTATAATTATTTTTTGCCACTGAAATATTACTTTTTCATCTACCATACGGCAACAAGTGCTGGGCTTGAGGTCACCAATAGCTTATTATCGCTTTGAAGCTCCCTCCTTTCTAAATGTAGGTTTTTCACACAGTGGGCTACTCATTACAGCGTACTATAATAAAAAGGATAACGTAAAGAGAGAGGGTAACACAGTATCAGCTCGGCGTGGACAGCATGCTGAGGATGAAAATTCCCTTTCATTTCGCCTGGCACATGATTAAATGACTTAGGGATGTAATGTGTTCCCATCACCTTGGGCTCGTACATCGGACCTGTGACTCCAGTCCTTTTGCGTTCCTGACGTGGTAACTGACTTGCTCCTACTTGTGATGGTTGTTAACACTTCTCTGCTTACACAGCTTTTCGCAGACTTCTGTTATCGACTCATGCTCGTACCTTTTCACATGCCATGAGTCCCGCACTCTTCCCCCCACAATATCTTATGGCTTGAGACCGGGAGTCCACAGATCAATCACTTCAATCCCGCTGGCTGCTTGATGCATGGCATTTTGGCTCTGTGGTCTGCCAAGATAGCTTCAACCTCTTTTTTGAGCTCTACTCTTGAACTTTTAAGTGTTTGAGGTGGAATTATATTTTTGCAGAGGGACGATGTTATAAGATGTTTAAGCCAACGGGCTGCACTGTGGGATAAATTTGGAGATGAAGGTGCCCAATTACAGATCTTTGTGGTTCTGTAAAGAACGACTGAGAATTGTGTAGATATTGATGTTCATTAGTAGCAGCAAAACACAGCAAAAGAAGATGTATAATTGTAGGAATGATAGCAGGCTAGCCACAGTGGTCGCTCTTTAGCGGTTGCTCTTCACCACTTGTTGTTTTTACTCTGTACCTGCATTTCAGGATGGGATTGAGATGTAATGAAACTCCAAGCCTGCCAGCAATCTCTGGCCTATAAAAGCCATGAAAATTAATCGAAAGCTCCTCCCTTCAAACGACAACTTGATAAAATTAATCATAAAAAAAAAGAAAAGAAAAGAAAAGAAAAAAAAGAAAGAAAAAAAGAAAATTGTGAAAGCCATTTTAAGTCACTGCAGTCATCATACTTTCCCTGTTTTACATCTTTGGTAATTCACATTTGGGCCTGTCTGGTCTCTGGAAACATCTACTAAAATGTAAGTGCCAAAGCATAAAATTTTGGAGTTATCAAGCACTTTCCTCCCCCATCGCTGTATGAACAACTATTAAGCGAGGATGGGATTCAGTGGGGCCGTGTGGTAACTCATTACTCTGTCCTTAATCTTTGTTCCAATAAATATTGATAACAAGAGCCCCACGTCATGTGGTTTCTAGACCTGCTGTTAAAAACTAGGAAGGCCCGCTGATAGCAGGTTATTCTTACTGTCAGACCCCCCCCTCCTCCTCTATCTTGTATCTACAGGAAGTTGAGCTCTGGGACATAACAAGAGCTTATTTACCAGAAAACACAAATACTGGGGTTCTGAATTCCACAGCGCAGTAAATCAAACTACTGTACCTCATTCTCTTCAATTTACCTTCTCAATTTAACCCTCAAACAAGGTGCTTGTCAAAAAAAACAGAAACAGCACCTATTTAAAGTCTTAAAATTCATTCAACATAAAATCCTGCATAAATGAAAGAGGTCACAATAGCTTTAATCCAGTCACCTGTTTGACAATGTGGCTTCATGCGTACAATCTGTCATTGCTGGTCCGTCCTTGCTTCATACTATTTTGGTCGAGTGTTGGCTTTAATTATCAACCTCGGTCAGGTGGATTCAGAGCTCAGGTCTTCGAAAGGTAATGCAGCCCGTAAATAACGCCCTACTGCCACGCTATAACTTCACACTGATGGCCAGTGGCAGGCATTTGTTGCTAATTTTTTTCGCGTTCTAGTGTATAGTGTGAAGGACAGCTGTCAGAATGGATGATATTTTGGGTTGCCAGTGGCTTTAAGCAGGCTGAAATTGAAACTGAATGTGCTTGGTGTGATATTGATGGGTTTCTATCTGGCTTTGCTGCGTAAAGTATATCCGTTTCTCTCGACCATCTTTTAATCAAGTTAAAAACCAGGTGACTATGTAAACTCTGTCTTTAGTGCCTGAGGGGAAAAAATTCTAGAGCTCTGGGTGTTGACATATAGTGCATTGATCTCCTAACTCTGACTGAACCTCCGTCTGCTCGCAGCCTGGAGTGGCGGATGCTGCCTGTCTGCATTACGCTTTTATGACTGCCTGGGTGAGATAGGTAATCTGGGCTGCATCTGGTACTGAAGAGGCTGCCAAACATCAATGGGCAACATGGTGGTAAACATCCAAATTTTCGCATTTGTAATTTATTGTAGAATATCTTAGATAATTTCATTACTTGGACAAAAAAGAAAAGGGAACACAAGCAATATGGATCCAAACTGTCTCCAGATCAATATGGCCAGGACGGTGACTTATTCAGACCGAAATGAATCGGATGTATTTTAATTTCTGGCAGCGTGGCGCTTGAGATGAGATTGTTGCTGCGAGTCGTTTGTGGTAAGCGTGAATTGTGTATGAGTGGTGGAATTTGACTAGATGTATTTGCATCTTGTTGCTTAGCCAAAGGCATTCTTGGTTCCAGTGGTAGTTTGACCTGAAATTTGCATGCACGGCAAACTCTGCAAAATGGTAGCCCTTTAATCAGCCAAATATTTCACAGTAGATAACGAGGCACTGAGCCTTAATGCAGCAACAATATATGTAAACACACGTTTGACAGAAGGTGTTCGCATTTTTGCATGATTGTCTCTCTTCGTGATTTTTGCTGAAACTCTTTATGGAGGAAAGGAGAAACATGTATGTAAGTCTGTCTTGCATGTCAGTGCGATGGATTTTAAATTGATTATGGTGGCTACTGGTCATTAATTTATTTTTAGTCCTACTTGTACCACGCTGTCTTCAAGTAACTAAGAAGTTTTAAAACTGAAAACTGTAATGTAACAAAAAAATGACTTAAAATACGAACCACGACAGCAAAATAACATGTGTGGTGGTTATTTTTATAGCTTGCAGATGTACAGAAGCCCATTCCACAGCAATAATGAATTGCATACCTGAGAAATGTAGGTGGTAGATTGTGAGTTTTAGATATTCACATTGGGGTGTGATTCAGTCGCACGGTGAGGTTGGACTTGAAGCAGCACAAGGCTGTTTGACCTTGTAAGCCTAACGGATTTCTGAACTGGACACTGAAGCCACAAACATTCTTGTTTTCTTTGCAATAAAAAAATGGAGGCTTTTCCTTCTTAAGTGAAGTTTGACAGAATATTAGTCAAGTGTGTTACATTTCTAGCATACACCATCAACCATTGTAAATAGCATGGTGGTAAAATCCAGTGTAACCAACTAACAAATATTCCAGTCAGCAAGGTCATGCAACCGGTGGGCGCAAAAACTCATATTCAGCATTACTAAAGGCTTTAAAAAAAAACAAAACTGTTTTTTCAATGTTTTTTATGTAAAAGCCCTATTTTCTGACCCCATAACTCAAATGCCTATGTGACGAATATAATCTTCTATTGCTTAAGCACTGTGGGCGCCCAGGAATGGACGGGTTCAAGAGTTTTAGCTCTTTTACTGGTCGTCTGATATAAAAGGATAGCAAGGCAGCAGCCGCCTGAAGTTTGTGGAAGGCTCGTGACTTCGGAAGCTGGGCAGTTCAAATCCTGGGACTGGCTGACGAAAGCTGCGTAGGGAAGTAACACTGTGCTCTGCCTCAACAGCAAGTGTCAAAGTGGTGTTGCACAGAGTACTGAAGTCCCGACTGTTCAGTTACAACGTGTAAGACTGTGACAGTTTACTGGAAGTCCCAGGGTGAGTGCGTGAACTTTCTCTTAGCACGCTTGTTAAAATTGGCTGATTTAATCATGTGGGATGTCTGGAATGACGGTCAAAGCTGATGGTTTGCTGAGCAAACATTGTGTGTGTGTGTCAACGAAGACTTTTAAACTTCAGGCAAACCTACTTTACAGATTGTTATTAATGAAATTTGAACTCCTATAATTTGAGGGTAAAAGTTCATCTTTGACAGCAACACAAGGGTTAATTTTAGTTGCTGCTCTGGTGTGTCTTATTCAGTTTTTTCATGCTTAATGTATTGCAGAAATGCACCAGCACAGCTATTAAATAGACCTACTTGTGACCTATTGTTTTTCCTCACTGCTTGTTATTTGCTGCTTTTGTTTAGATAAATAAGTAAACGCACATTTTCTGATCACAGGTGGGTGTACTTTAATGGATGGATTGAGGCTGATCGGGGGGGGACTTTTACATTTTTGTTTTGATTATGAATACACAACTCTTTGATTCCAGTGCAAATTTTTTGAATTTTGTTGAAATTAAACATTTTCTGACCTATATTTAAAAGAAACAAGAAAAAAAAAGAAATCCAAAATACCAGCATGCACTTACAATAGACCTAGAGTGATTAAATCGGGGTGGGATGATATAAGCAATACAGATATATTGTATAGGCCCGTAAATTGTGGGACAAAAATTTTACAAAGAAATTTTGGACGGAAAGAAAACTCTGAAGTTTGAAGTAATTTAGGAACTTTCAACTTTTTATATTTGTCCTCATCTGCTGAGAGGATTTTGTTTTAAAAGTCCATATAAAGCTACTAAAGTGACCTGTGATGGGATTTGTTTAGTCAGCTATTGTTTTATTACTCAGTTATGTTTTCATAGTTTTACAACTCTTGACTGTCAAACACTAACCAAAGTGGCTGTACACATCAAACTTCGTCACATGGTCTCGCTGATGTTTTTTCATCTCTGAACTGCAGTGGCCCATCAAATCCCCAACCGCCCTCCTGTACAATCAGTCAACAAATTCCCATTACAGTTGACAGACAGACAGTAGGCAACAAAGTTTAAATAAAGGTCTTATAAGGAGGATAAAGCTTCGCAGTCATGGTGAGGAATTGTTACAGGAATAATACAAGGAGTGGGATTTCTGTGCATTTTTTGTCTGCGAGGGATTATCCAGCCCAAAGTTTTCTCTATACATCAAAGGGCCTGTTGCAAATAAAAGCACACTTGTTCAGGGGTCGAACAACACTGCTCCTTTGTGCCTTGTACGCAGCCAAATTCAGACACACAAAGCCTTTGGATGACCAAACTGCAAAGAAGAACATACTAATTCACATGACATGCTTTTGCTCTCTGGTGGTTTGGCTTGTGCTTTTGTCTCTCTGACCAGAACAGAATATATAATATCACTTGGATCAAAAATCCTTTTCAGTTCCTTTTACTCCTTGTTAAAGACTCCCGTTACACCTCCTTCACCCCATACTTGCTCACTATTTTTTCTTTCTTAAACAAAGTAAACTTGAATGGCAGCCAGATAACACTTGCAGCCCTCAGGCCTAATGCCCAAAATGAAGTCTCCAGGTTCATTCAGAGTTCCTTTTTTTTGTTTTTTTTTTGTTTTAAGGAAAAGAGCTA
>NW_019175554.1:2567602-2567832 GCF_002260705.1 Seriola dumerili
GTGTGTGTGTGTGGGTGTGTGTGTGTGTGTGTGTGTGTACTTCAATATGTCGGGAAGTGGCTTGTATTCACTGATGTGCCTCATGTTCACATGCTGAGAGAGACACTTGAATGGTTTGCCGGCATGATCGAACATTTCCTCTCTCTCTCTTTCTCTCTCTCTCTCACACACACACACACACACACACACACACACACACACACACACACACACACACACACACACACACA
>NW_019175554.1:2569088-2720274 GCF_002260705.1 Seriola dumerili
CACACACACACACACACACACACACACACACACACACACACACACACACACACACACACACACACACACACACACACAGCATCATGAATCCTTGTAGTCCCGCAGTGGTCCGACATATAAGAAGTCCTTGCAGTCAAAATAACTATATCCACTGTTTATTAGGAAGTTGTCGCGGGCTTCATCACGCCGCTGTGACGAATAACTGATAATTAAAGGTTCAAGGCTTCGCCTCCTGCCAGAACTTGTTTAAACAAGCCTGTTAATTGGATGAAGGTGTTGGTGATGATGAAGATGATGGTGGTGGTGACTAAAGCAGCAGCGACGGCGGCGGCGGCGGTGGTGGCGGCGGCGGCAGGCGGTGTAGCCTACATTTCCATAATGATTAAGATGATTAATTTTCGCTCTAAATATATCGTGACGTCCGCCGAGCTGTGAGTCGAGGTTTCCGACATCTATAGCCCAAAATAATCAATAGCCTATTTATAATTTATATCAGACATCAGCTAGGATAAATAGACAAGTTATTACATTTCATGAATGAAAACATTGTGGCAAAGTGGGCCAGCACAATCCGAAATCGACATTTATTAGAAATAAATATCTATTATTTATATTAAAAGAAAACGGAACGACCTTAATTGAAAAGCAGATTTGGTCAAATCCGTTTAGCCTCCAAAGTGCATGAATTGATTACAACGGAAAAATGAAACACAAAGGCCAACATTTACATTGAGAAAAAAAGCAGCGAACACATTAGCTGTATGAAACAATCGAGTATATTATTAATGTTATCTTTATTTGTGCAAAATGCATTTTTTTTCGTTAAATAAATAGGCCTACCGAAAGAATTTCATCTGATTTTTGCAGTGAAACCTACCATCAGGTTTGTTATTGACGCCCACCCCAACTCTGCAGAGCTGAGAGTGCAGAGACAGAGAGAGAGAGAGAAAGAGAGAGAGAGAGCGAGAGAGAGAGAGAGAGAGAGAGAGAGAGAGAGAGAGAGGGGAGATTCTCGGTAAAGATAACACACGCGGAGACGCACGCACACAGGCGCGAGCGCACGCAGGCGCACGCCCGCACACAAACACACGCAGCCCCATTTATGGACTGATCCGCTGACGTACATTGCAGAAAAGTGCTATAAAAAAACCTTCATACATACAAAGTGTGTCGTGCCACCCCACAGACCCCTCCTAACCCGCCTCCGCTCACCCCTCCTCCTCCACCCAACACGCCCACGCCCACACCATAATCCCACGTCTCAGTAGAAAAAATAATAATAATAAAAATACTGCTACATGGCCAGAAAATAGGCATTCTGCAAAGAACATCTTATATTTATTTAAAAAAACATTGTGTCGAAAAAGATGCTGCAATAAAAAATCTAACTCTCGTATTGCATCTGAGAATAAAAAGCCAAAGATTTCTTTAAAATATCACATTTTTTAAAATCTTATATTAACTAAAACCTTTATCGCTTCCTGAGATAAATTACTGATTGGTCATAATTTGTGCAATAAACAGGTTTGTGGCATTTATAAGACTGAAACGTGGCTGTTACAGTTGCGACGCAGCCTTTATTAAAGGAGCATTTTTATGAATGTCGGGCAGCCTAATAAGTAATATGATCTATAGTGGTTTCACTGTCATATAAAATGAGGGGTAATAGGCTATAATATGCAGAAAGCGATCTGCGCACATTACATTGCTGGGTAAGAATTACCGAAAACGGCAGCGAAGTCACATAATTCAAATGCAATTAGGAATTTACTGGATATATTTCGTTTTGGAGTAATTTATTTGAAAATGCAGCCTGCAAGAGGAGTCTTGATTAAAACAGGACTGCCAGTGGGCGTTGGGGCTTTTCTCTTCTCTTGCTGTTGTTTTGCCATGCAATTGCTTCGTCTTGGATCAGAAATCTTAAATCTTTGACCAGAGGAAAGAAAAAAAAGAGGAGAGAGAAAGAGCGAGAAAGAGAGAGAGAGAGAGAGAGAGAGAGAGAGAGAGAGGAAATAGACAATATCCACCGCTTCTGCATCGGTGCGAGGCGAATTTTTTAGGCTACAAGTCCTTCAGGAGAGTAGAGAAATAAAATCCCAGAGCAGTTTTGTGTGATGATCATCTAAATCTAACAGCCTCACGTGACAGATTTTGCGCGTGCCTTCGTTTTAAACCGAGAGAAAAGAGAGAGAAAGAAAGAAAGAAAGAACGATGCCTCCCGAACAACTGCATATCAAGCCATCTTATCTCTCTCCATCACATTCAGCCATAACATCTGTCAGTGGATGCACTTTGACCACGCCCATCTTTATTGTAATTTTACACAGGAATAATATAACAACTCGTTTACTGTAAACGAGCCTGGCTTTGGTAAAACACACCAGTCAAAGCGATTAAGAATTAATTCATATTTTTTTTCTTTCTTTTTCTTTTTCTTTCTTCTTCTAAATATTTTTCCCCATTATTCATCCGTATAGCTTGCGTTTGACAGGTCGACACAGAGCCGTGTATGGACAAAAGAGGGGGTAGGGTAGCAGGTGAAGTGAAAAGCACCTTATGAATGAAACCGTGGAGCGGTCGTAGTAAAAACACAAGTGATTTGATGGCGATGACGGGAGAGGGGGGGCGATGGAGGGAGGGGGGGTGGTGGAGGGGTAAAGAGTAGGGCTATTTTTGGTCGATAACAAAATCCAGAGGGTTTGACATCAAGACAAAACATGAATGCAGCAGATCAAACAAGAAAAAATAAGCATAGATAGATAGATAGATAGATAGATAGATAGATAGATAGATAGATAGATAGATAGACAAGAGGTTTCTCCAGACATTTTTATAATGCACCAGCATCAGTACTCCAGTTCGTGCAGGCTGGAAGGATCACTGCAGCGTCTTAAGTCCCATATTGGGAGCATGATTAGGCACAACGCAACGATTACGCAAATTATGTTGCAGCAGGCAGTGTTCGGAAACTCCAAAAACGCTTCAAAAGCTCTGTTTTAAAAAATCCCAAGCACGAAATCGAGTCCCAGTTCAAACGTTTCACATGACTCAAACCTTATATGAAGGTGCTCGTATCCACGTTTAATTTTTTGTAAAAACCCACAGCCTAAGTTCCATTTTCAGAAAGAAGAAAAGAAAAGGAAAGAAATGATAGTCTACGAGACATTGGTCACCTGGATCGGATTTCATTTCGGAGTTATTTCGGTCACTGATGCCCACAATGATCACACTGCCAAGGCGAGGGCTGCATGCTGTAGTTTAAAGCCGAAGTTCATTTAAGAAAAGCCAGAAGAAGCCCCGTAAAGACGACAGGAACAAAAGAGTGACATGAAAACAATGGATTGTGCTCTTACCTTTACAAGGGCTGACAACCACTATGTGCGTGGTTAGATCTCCGCGACCAAGACTTGCATGTCCCAAAGTTTAGCGCAGTGTGGGGGGGCTTATAGGTACCGAGAATGTGGTGTGCAAAAGACCAGACGCCCTAACATTTAAACTTTCACAGTGCTCTACAAAAAACACATCTTTAAAGCACAGGCTCTCAATGGCAAGCGCTTTTCTTTTTTCCTTTATCCTGTTTTTTTAATTGCTCTTTTTTTTCCTTCCTCTTTAAAATCCCGTTTATTTTCCGTTTACAGACCACAGGCTCCCTCAGAATAAGCTTACCAAAAGTTGAAAAAACAATCCCAGGTTTGGCAAAGGGGGGCTGGGAAAAGAGAGAAAGAGAGTTGGCGTCCACTCGGCGTTTTAGTCCATGCACGACTCCGGTGCCTCTGTCCAACGTGCTGAAAGCATAACACAGCCAGGGTAACTATGAGGGGCCAAGAAAATATCTATATACTTTTGTTTGAGTGCCCACTTTAAACTGTTTTTTTTTTTTTTTTTTTTTTTTTTTTTTACTCAGCTGCTTCCCCGCGTCTCGTCACGTGTATTTTTTTCCCCCCTCTTGCCAAACCAGCTTCTGTTAATATTTGATCACATGTTAGTCGGACATTTCCTTCCAGATAACAGCACCTATATCACAAATGCCGGTTCAATTCAGTGTATAGTCGCCTCAAAAAAGGCTCCACTCTCATGTCAAATTACAACTGGCAGCGCTGATACTGATCCCTTTTGTTCTTAATGTCACGCTTATGACAAGTGTCACAGGTAAGTGGCACATGTTGCTTTTTATAATCCTTATTATTAATCACAGGCTCAGAAAAGAACATACATACATGCATAAAATGTATAGCTCTCACTGCCAACACACACTACAGCCTCTCCAAGACAGCCTATATCCTACATCACATCCACACATTGCGCGCAGACACAATGTAATATTTCCTTACCTCTCTCACTGTACCGGCATATCCTTAACCGAGAAATGCCACACAGTCTTTTTTCACACAAGCTTTGTCAACATCAGCCTCATCAGACATGGGTCTCGATACTGAGTTTCTCAAGTAGCCACTGAGTCCAACCCTTCCAGCAATGCGTTGCCAGACTAAACAGCAAGCACGACTATTTACTGGTAATCATCTCTTATATGCTGCGTGTTTCCATTGCTACTTACCATTTTCCCCTACGCTGTCCTGGAGATAGAAGTGTCTTAATATCCACTCACTCCAACAGATGCTGGTAGGTAATGTGTCTTGTTTGAAGTCATCATATGAGAACTTCTGCTGTGCTCAGTAGATCGCCCACCACTTCGCTGACTTATGAATCTAATAACCCTTTGCAATATCGGCGTGCTTAAACTCTCTTAGGCAACACCTTGGTGGCTCTACAGTAAAAGACAAATATCAACAAGCCTGCGTTGTCAGAAAAGCTTGTACAGATATACGTAACACCCTCGCCCGGACAACGCCATTAGGGGTCTTACGTGATTGAAATAAGCGACGGCAGTTCAAGTTTATGGGGCTACTAGTTCCTGACTGATCGCTCGTTCAACTGCCTCAAATCTTTAAATCCGCATGTGACAGAAACATAAAAACTTCTGAGACATATCCACATTCACGTGTTTGTGTTTTACACTGTTAACTCCCTCTTTGGCGAAGGGCCATAGGCCCATTACGCATTCGCACAACTGGTCATTTAAATTTTTCGGACATGGACGATGCACAGCCAGGTCGCGTTTACAAAACAAATATCACATTAATAGCGCCCCTGTGTCTGCCTGTCAAGTTCTTGAGGAACTTGTTGCTGCTCAAAATGACCCCCCCACACCTTCCTCCGCCACCCCCCCGCGCTTTCTGTCTTGTTTTTTGGCTGGACCAAACACTCTCATATATACTTACATTGTCAAATTCTGTCAAAGTGCTGCGTTTGCCTTTTTTTTTTTCTTTTGTTTTCGGATAGATGACAACAGAAATCAAAAAGTTAATCCACGTCCTCCAGAGCCACAGTTACACTGAGAGAAGCGATCAGAGCGTTGCAAGCCGGGGATGAGAATTTTCGATCAGGAATATCTGGAAGTTCAAAGGCGAAATCTGTTTTCAGTAAAATTCCATCAGTTGCACTGCCAACACTCAGCCATCTGATTGTTATGCAGTGACGAAGCGCTGTGCTTGCAAGTGAAGCCCCAAATGTACTAAGTAACATGAGTAATAGGTGATATTTGCCTGACTCTTTGCCAGCATCCCAAACTTTCTAGAGTGTTTGAAAGAAACGTGTCATTCTTGTGTCAGAAATGACTGTTTGGTCATAGTTTATGGAAATCACGCTGCATGGGTGGTGCGTTATTGGAACCTGTAGGCGTGCGTCTGCAAAGAGACAATAGCACCCACCTGACAAATCCTTGGACTTCTCTCACAAAACAACAACAAAAAAAAGCTGCTCATCAAAGTGTTATGGGTAACTCGATGCCACTCAGACCTGCTGCTCTGGCGCACACTTTGCCTTCTGCCTCTGTAGGTGAATCATGGGTGGAAAAGGGAGGGGGGGGGGGGGGGGGGGCAACACTGTCCCTTTGTCACCACACAAGCACTGATAGATGCACTGATTTGAATTTTGACTCTGCAGCTTCATGACTATAGAGGGAGAGAGAAAGAGAAAAGATGCAAGTTGCTGTGTTGTCATTGTCACTTATCAATATTGTAGCAAAACTTCTAACACATTAAAAAAGTCTTTTCTTGGCAAATATAGTTGATTCTAATTTGGTCTGACTACGCATGTACTCTGTCATCTTGCTTGTAGAGGCAGTGGCCAAAAAAAAAAGACTTATTTTCTGTGCAGTTTGTGTAAATACATTTCTGTCTTAAAGACACAAGATGGCATAATCAGATAAAATTAGAATCATTTTTTTTATTATAATTATTTTTTGCCATGAAATATGTACTTTTTCATCTACCATACAGGCAACAAGTGCTGGACTTGAGAGTCACACATAGCTTATTATCCTTGAAGTCCCTCCTTTCTAAATGTAGGTTTTTCACACAGTGGCTACTCATTACAGGCTACTAATAAAAAGGAGTGACGTAAAGAGAGAGGTAACACATATCAGCTCGGCGTGGACAGCATGCTGAGGATGAACAATTCCCTTTCATTCGCTGCACATGATTAAATGATTAGGGATGTATGTGTCCCATCACCTTGGGCTCCTACCATCATCCTACTCTCAGTCCTTTTTGCTTCCTGACGTGGTAACTTGACTTGCTCCTACTTGTGATGTTGTTAACACTTCCTCTGCTCCCACAGCTTTTCGCAGACTCTGTTACTGACTCATGCTCGTCCCTTTTCCACTATCCATGCCCTCCCCCGCACTCTTCACCACAATATCTTATGGCTGAGACCGAGGTCACAGATCAATCACTTCATCCCCTGGGCTGCATATGACTGCATGGCATTTTGCTCTGTGGTCTGCCAAGATACTTCACCTCTTTTGAGCTTACTCTTGGAACTTTTAAGTGTTTGAGTGGAATATATTTTGGCAGAGGGAGTGTTATTAAGATGTGTAGCCAACGGGCTGCACTGTGGGATAAATTTGGAGATGAAGGTGCACCATTACAGATCTTTGTGGTCTGTAAAGAACGACTGAGATTGGTGTAGATATTGATGTTCATTAGGTACAGCAAACACAGCAAAGAAGATGTATAATGTAGGAATGATAGCAGGAATAGCCACAGTGTCGCTCTTTAGCGGTTGGCTCTTCACCACTTGTTGTTATTACTCTGTACCTGCATTTCAGATGGGATCTGGTGTGAATGAATCCAAGGACCTGCCAGCAATCTGCCTATAAAAGCCTGAAAATTAATCGAAAGCTCCTCCCTCTCAAACGACAACTGTACAAAATTAATCACTAAAAAAAAAGAAAAGAAAAGAAAAGAAAAAAAAGAAAAGAAAAAAGAAAATTGTGAAAGCCATTTTAACACTGCAGTCATCATACTTCCCTGTTTACATCTGGTAATCACATTTGGGCCCTGTCTGGTCTCTGGAAACATTACTAAAATGTAGAGTGCCAGCCTAAAATTTTGAGTCTATCAGCACTTTCCTCCCCCTCGCTGTAATGACAACTATTAAGCGAGGATGGATCCAGTCGGGGCCGTGTGTATCATTACTCTGTCTTAATCTTTGTTCCATAAATATTGATAACAAGAGCCCCACGTCATGTGTTACTAGCACCTGCTGTTAAAAATAGAAGGCCCGCTGATAGCAGGTTATCTCTTACTGTCAGATCCCCCCCCCCCTCCTCCTCTACCTCTTGTATCTACAGGAAGTTGAGCTCTGGGACAAACAAAGAGCAGACAGAAAACAACAAATACTCTGATTACACACCAGTAAATCAAACTACTGTACCTCATGTCTCTTCAATTTACCCTCAATTTACCCTCAAACAAGGTGCTTGTAAAAAAAAACAGAAACAGCCACCTATTTAAAGTCTTAATTCATTCACATAAAAATCCTGCATAATGAAAGAGTCACAATAGCTTAATCCAGTCACCCTGTTGACAATGTGCTTCATGCTGTACATCTGTCATTCTGTCGTCCTGCTTCATAATATTTCTGTAGAGTGTGGAATTAATTATCAGGCTCGGTCAGTGACTCAGAGCTCAGGTCTTCAGAAAGTAATGCAGCCCGTAAATAATCGCCCTACTGCCACCATACTTCACACTGATGGCCAGTGCTGCATTTGTGCTAATTTCGCCGTTCTATGTATAGTGTGACGGACAGTGTCAGGATGGATGATATTTGGGTTGCCCCAGTGGCTTTAGCAGGCTGAAATTGAACTGAATGTGCTGGTGTGATATTGAGGGTTTCTATCTGGCTTTGCTGCGTACAGTATCATCCGTCTTCTCTCGACCATCTTTTATCAGTTAAACACCAGGTGACTATGTAAACTCTGTCTTTAGTGCCTGAGGGGAAAAATCTAGAGCTCTGGGTGTGACATATAAGTGCATTGATCTCCTAACTCTGACTAACCTCCGTCTGCTCGACAGCCTGGAGTGGCGGA
The DNA here is from genome assembly GCF_002260705.1 of Seriola dumerili. NCBI lineage: Eukaryota > Metazoa > Chordata > Actinopteri > Carangiformes > Carangidae > Seriola > Seriola dumerili. Next base: position 2,577,520 of record NW_019175554.1, read on the forward strand.
TGCTGCCTGTCTGCCATTAGCTTTATGACTGCCTGGGTGAGATAGGTAATCTGGGCCTGCCACTGGACTGAGAGGCTGCCAAACATCAATGGGCAACATGGTGGGTAAACATCCAAATTTCGATTTTAATTATGTAGAATATCTTAGATAAGTTTCATTACTTGGACAAAAAAAGAAAAGGGAACACAGCAATATGGATCCAAACTTGTCTCAGATCAAATATGGCCCAGGGACGGTGACTTATTCAAGACCGAAATGAATGCGATGTATTTTAATTCTGCAGCGTGGCGCGTTGAGATGAGATTGTTGTGCGAGTGTTTGTGTAAGCGTGAATGTGTATGGAGTGGTGGGAATTTGAATAGATGTATTTGCATCTTGTTGCTTAGCCAAAGGCATTATTGGTTCCCAGTGGTAGTGACCTGAAATTTTGCATGCACGGCAACTCTGCAAATGGTAGCCCCTTTATGATCAGCCAAATATTTCACAGTAGAATTACGAGGCACTGACCTTCAATGCAGCACATATATGTAACACACGTTGACAGAGGTGTTCGCATTGCATGATTGTCTCTCCTTCCGTGATTTTCTGCTGAACTCTATGAGGAAAGGAGAAACAATGTATGTAAGTCTGTCTGCATGTGCAGTGCGATGGATTAAATTGATTTGGTGGCTCTGGTCATTAATATTTAGTCCTACTTGCTACCACGCTGTCTTCAAGTAACTAAGAAGTTAAAAACTGAAAACTGTAATGTAACAAAAAAATGACTTAAAATACGACCACGACAGCAAAATACCATGTGTGTGGTTATTTTTATAGCTTGCAGATGTACAGAAGTCATTCCACAGCAATACTGAATGCATACTGAGAATGTAGGTGGTAGATTGTGAGTTTAGATATTCACTTTGTGTGATTCAGTCCGACACCGGTGAGGTGGACTGAAGCAGCACAGGCTGTTGACCTTGTAGGCCTAACGGATTTCTGAACTGGACACTGAACCCACAAACATCTTGTTTTACTTTGCATAAAAAAATGGAGGCTTTCTTCTTAAAGTGAAGTTTGACAGAATATTTAGTAAGTGTGTACATTTCTAGCATAACCACCAACCATTGTAAATAGCATGGTGTAAAATCCAGTGTAAGCCAACTTAAAAATATTCAGTCAGTCAAGGTCAGCAACCTCGCAAAACTCATATCAGCATTACTAAGGCTTTAAAACAAAACTGTTTTTTCAATGTTTTTATGTAAAAGCCCTATTTTCTGACCCCCATACTAAAATGCCTATGTGACGAATATAATCTTTATCTGCTTAAGCACTTGTGGGCGCCCAGGAATGGACGGGTCAAGAGTTTTAGCTCTTTTACTGGTCGTCTGATATAAAAGATAGCAGCAGCAGCCGCCTGCAGAGGAGGTGGAGGCTCGTGACTTGGAAGCTGGCAGTTCAAATCCCTGGACTGGCTGACGAAAGCTGCGTAGGGAAGTAACACTGTGCTCTGCCTCAACAGCAACTGTCAAAGTGCTGTTGCACAGAGTCACTGAAGTCCCGACTGTTCAGTTACAACTGTGTAAGACTGTGACAGTTTACTGGGAAGGTCCCAGGTGTGAGTGCGTGAACTTTCTCTTCACCTTGGTTAAATTGCTGATTTTAATCATGTGGATGTCTGGAATGACGGTCAAAGCTGATGGTTTGCTGAGCAAACATTGTGTGTGTGTGTTCAAACGAAGATTTTAAACTTCAGGCAACACCTACTTTAACAGATTGTTATTATGAAATTTGAACTCCCTATAATTTGAGGGTAAAAGTTCATCTTTGACAGCAACACAGGGTTAATTTAGTTGCTGCTCTGGAGCTTATATCACACGATCTTCATCAGTTTTCCCAGTGCTTAATGTATGCAGAAATTGCACCAGCACAGCTATTAAATAGACCTATTGGTGACCTATTGTTTTCTCAACTGCTTGTTATTGCTTGCTTGTTTAGATAACATAAGTGAACAGCACATTTTCTGATCACAGTGTGTACTTTAATGGATGGATTGAGGCCTGATGGACTCTTACATTTTTGTTTTGATTATGATACAACAAACATCTTGATTCCAGTGCAAATTTTTTTGAATTTGTGAAATTAAACAATTTTCTGACCTAATTTAAAAGAAAAAGAAAAAAAAAGAAAATACCCAAAATACCCAGCATCACTTACAATAGACCTAGAGTGATAAATCGGGTGGGATGATATAAGCCAATACAGATATATTTGTATAGGCGTACTTGTGGGACAAAAATTTACAAAAAATTTTGGACGAAAGAAAACCTGAAGTTTGAAGTAATTAGGAACTTTCACTTTTATATAGTTTGTCCTCATCTGCTGAAGAGGATTTGTTTAAAAGCTCCATAAAAGCTACTAAAGTGACCCTGTGATGGGATTGTTTAGTCAGCTATTGTTTATTACTGTTATGTTTTCATAGTTTTACAACTCTTGACTGTCTAAACACTACCAAAGTGCTGTACACATCAAACTTCGTCACATGGTCTGCTGATGTTTTTTCATATCTGAACTGCATGGCCCCATCAATCCCCCCAACCCCCTCCTGTACAATAAAGTCAAACAAGATTCCCCATTACAGTTGACAGACAGACAGTAGGCACAAAGTTTAAAATAAAGGTCTTAAAGGGAATAAAAGCTTCGCAGTCAATGGTGAGGGAATTGTTAAGGATAATACAAAGGAGTGGGATTTCTGGTGCATTTGTCTGCGAGGGATATCCCAGCCAAAGTTTCTCTATACATCAAAGGGCTGTTGCAAATAAAAGCACACTTGTCAGGGGCGAACAAACTGCCTCCTTTGTGCCTTGTACCAGCCAAATTCAGACACACAAAGCCTTTGGATGTACAACACTGCAAAGAAGACATACTATTCACATGACATGCTTTGCTCTCTGGTGGTTTGCTGTGTGCTTTTGTCTGCTCTGACCAGAACAGATATATAATATCACTGGATCAAAATCCTTTCAGTTCCTTTTACTCCCTGTTAAAGACTCCCGTTACACTCCCTCCCCCCATACACTCCACTATTCTTTCTTTTCTTAAACAAAGTAAACTTGATGCAGCCAGATAACACTTGCAGCCCTCAGGCCTAATGCCCAAAAATGAGTCTCAGGTTCATTCAGGTTCTTTTTTTTTTTTTTGTTTAGGAAAGAGCTTCGTACAAACTGTGGTCAGACAGACTGGACACGTCTCACTGATGCCTCAGGAAATCTTTGTCTGTTTTGTTTTTCCATTTTCCAAACATCTGTCACCTGCGTCTTTTACATGCCTGTGAAATAAATCACTCAGTTAGAAAGTTTGTCCATGCTAAGCAAAAAATAAGGAGAAAGTTGTTTTACCACCCGCACACAGACATGACTCACAATTACACACACACACACACACACACACACACACACACACACACACACACACACACACACACACACACACACACACACACACCTGAATCACATTCTGCTGCTCCTACAAACTAAAACAAGAAATTATTTGTATGAGGTTTTCTGAGTGAAGTCTTGTAAATATTAAAGTAACTATTTATTTATTTTAATTAGGGCTGCAACTAATGTTTATTTCATTATCAGTTAATCTGCTGACTATGTTTTCCGTTAATTGTTTGTGATACATTCAGATTGCTTGTCTTGTCTCACCAACAGTCAAAAACCCAAAGACATTAAGTGTACTATGACATAAAACAATGATAAGCAGCAAACGTCAGAGAAGCTGAAACCAGTGAATTTTGGTCATTTACACAATTAATCGCTGATAAGAATTGTTGTTAGGATTGGTCTGATGATCAACTAATCAATCATCTAATCGTTTCAGGTCTAATTTCAATATTTTTGATATATACATTATTGCAGTTGTACAGATGTCTTGCTGATGTTTATTTCAATATATTTGCCCAAAATGTAATTTTTCCTAATAATCATTTCTGTTTAAATGTATTTAAAAAAAATGAATCTTCCAAAACCTGTTTTGATGTGACCTATAGCAGTGGTTCCAAACCTGTGGGTCGGGACCCCTTGAGGGGGTCACAAAATAAATCTCAGTGACATCAAGATGATTAAACAAGGTTTCCACATAAAATGTTGTTTTAAAACGTTTCACTAACCTTTGCTTTTTATTTTAAAATACTGGATGGTTTTACCTACCACAGATTATTCAAAATAAATCTGTGAAGGGAAAATTCGCACTTTGTCTGAAACATCTCATTAGCCGTGTGAATAAACTAAGCTACGTAATATTGTCATGAGGTGGTGGTATAGGCCACACTGCACCTCGCAAAACCACAGCAAATCGAACCGTAGTGAACCGGAAACAAAACAAGTTGTTTGCCGATCGCCATAAAACCTTGACCATCTTGGCTAGAGTTTAATGGAGACGAAGAAATGCACTTGACAAGAATATCCAGGAAGACACCAGAAACAGCTTCTTCTAGTTCTTCCCCTGTAGAAACAGAAAACGCTGACCAGCCGTGTCAGTTTTATGTTTGCTACGTCAGAAATTATTCGGAAAAGGTGTTTCGATCATCCATCCACTCTAACTCTTTTTCGAAAAATGGACTTGAAGCAAAAACCACCGCAAGCGGGCGTGAAAGGCTTTTTTGCACAATTGAGGACGTTTTTTCGATTTTTCACCGTATCAGTAAAAAAGCGATACTTCAAAATGCATCTAAAAGTACGTTGACGCAAACACGGCTATTGATAATCTGCAACATAATCATCATAAGTAGACATATGGAAACATTTGGAAATCATTGCAGGTGCCAATCAATTGCTTACTGAGAAAATCTGTGATTTATAAATCTGACAAATACATTTGCTTTAGTTATTGGGATTTCCTGGTCAAAGAAAAGAGGAAATGCAGCAGAGCATTCACAATTATACTTTCACTGCACTTGCACTGTACATGCAATGAAATGCATGATATATAAAATACAGTTGCCATTGTCACAGGAGAAGAGAGCCCTTTTTAATTGTTGTGTGTGTGTGGCTGTGAAATCATAGTCTGATTTCACTGGATTTTAATGACATTATGTGCTTTTTATAAAAGGCAACGCTCACCTGAGCTCACTCAGAGGTACCATGGTGCACCATGGCCACTGCTTCGCTCTGCCTTAAGAGATTTCAGTGTGTTGAATAAAGCAAGTCTCTGAGTGAATGCAATGACTCATCACCAGGGTCATTTGCCTTTCACTGCAAATGAGTGTGGGTGTCTGACTAACTTGCAGTTATAAGCTGGATATTGTTTTTTAATCATTGGAGAGAGAGAGAGAGAGACAGAGAGACAGAGAGAGAGAGAGAGAGAGAGAGAGAGAGAGAGAGAGAGAGAGAGTTTGTATGTACAGTATGTATGAAAGGAAAGTGTGTGAGAGCATGTGTATGTGTTTGAGTGTAGCTGTGTACAGTTTGTATGCCAGAGAGACAAAGACTGAGGGCCACATTTTGAGGTTTGAGACGCGTTGTATGCCTGGAGCCACGCGTGTTATTTATCAAACTGGTGCTTCGGCCTGGAAGTGCTGTTTCCTGTCATCTGACAGAGAAGCCCTCTGTGTGTCAGCAGTGAAGTATGCCTCGCTCCCACATGCATTTGAGGGAGAAGCGCGCACAAAGTGGGAGGAGATATTAAAAGTGTGGTTATTTGTGCATTCTGACTGATTTCTTAAAGTTCACACACTTTGTGAAGGATGTTTTTTTTCGTGGAGAATTTTTCATCTATAGAAAGCAGGTGCAATTTTTTGCAGGTTAAAAGCTAAGGTAGGCAGGAGGAAAATTTAATTAAGCTCCTCTGCAGAAATCCAGCCCACATATATAGCTACTATAATATCCATGGTAACACTATTTGAAAGGGTGCGCATGAGGCTGGCATTACACTATCATGAAAACTGACATTATCATTAATTGAACTTCACTGTTGTTTATGATTGTTGTCATTAAGAGTCATTTAATTGATAATGTCAAATTCTGAAAGAAAGACGTGAAATGCTTTAAAGATGCCATTTGTAAGTTTTGTCTGCCGCCGAACGTGGCTTATTGCTGGACGCAGCTGGTGGTGATAATGGTTTCTTGCTAAGAGCTTCTGCTATTGTTGTGTTTACAAGGCAAGAGGTTACAATATGCCTCTATATGCTACTTCATTCTCTCATTCTCTCTGAACTGGAGCAGACTGGACGCTACAGTGACTCACAATGGCAAAGTAGTATTATGAGAGGGGACAGGATGCAGCTAGCTAGAGGTCTGATGCTGAACTTGCAAACTTTCTTCTACAGCTAAGAAGGTGTTAATGCTAATGTTGGCTCTGTTGCCATTACAAAAATGTATACATAGCACCTTCAAGCTTTCAGAAGAGTAATTATAGTGACATGTAAGAAATTGTAATATTACTGTATTATACATTATATCTTGAAACTTCCACCATACAAGAAAATGATTCAGAAAACAGTCGCAAGAGCTTTAAAAAGTGTAATAACAGAGTATCCTGGCTACTGGTAACTTGTCATTGTTGATAGCTCAGCTGTGTCAATCTTGCATTGAAAATGACATTATTGACTACATCAACACTCAAAGAGGGACTCCATCGATTTTACACATTAAAGTCTGTTTACAGGTCTTGGGGAGTACCATGCATATCCGAAAAAAGATGTACACAGCCTTTTGTGGCTCCATAGGGAGCTGCACAAAGTCTGATGAATTGTTTCATCTGAGTCAGCACTGGTTGGGTCTGAAGACAAGTTTGAAAATGAAAAAAAATCTAGAGGTGTGGAGTTAGAAAGAAGTGAGCTTACCAGACCGCTGTAGCCTGCTCGTTATCTCTGCTTGAGACTCGAGGCTATCACCCGCTACTAACATAACAAACCCAAATCTCCAACTCAACTGTTGAGTTTAGTTGCATTGTGGGTAATGTAGGTGTCAGGTTTCGAAAAAATGAAGAATTTCTGGAATACATAAACAATATCTTTGGTTCTGCTGCATCGGTTTTTGATCGATAAACAGTATTTTAATTGTCCATCGTGAATGCAATGCTGAAGTATTCATGAATGAAAACAGGACTTTTTCAGAATGGCAAAAAGTCAACAAATATAGTGTTATCGTTTCTGTTCGTATGCAACTCAACATTCAAGTGCTTTAGACATTGATAATGTATTTCAACATCATGTGTACAAAGAAAACTGTAGTCAACAAAAATTGATACATTTTTCGATAACTTAAAAGGGCTCTGATATATATTTTTTTACTTATTTGATTTTTTTTTTGTTATTTGCATTTACAATTTTATGAATTCCACATCAGAGGGTTGTTCAAATGGACCCTTCTAGTGAACAAGGTCAAAGCTGTCCAGTAAATTGTCAACTAAACTGTAAAGCAGTGAAGAGGAGAGACTCAAACTGAATTTCATAATGATGTATTGATCCTAAAATGGAATACACAACTCGGAAAATCTCTGCACTCAGAAGAAGAATGACGGCATCAGTCAGCAAGCGTTGCGAATCAACAGTTGTTTACGTTCAAGTGACTAAAGCCCTATAGTGTCTGTAGTAATTATCTCAAGAGAAAAGGAAGAAGTCAGATGATGTTCTGAATAGATGGGTTAGCAAAACATTGGATGTTAAAGCCTCAGACAGCTGCAGACTTTACTCCGGTCACATGGACGCCCACGCGGTTCTAGTCACAGTCTACGTCCACGTCAGTCTGGTGTTCCACACATGCTTATTTCTCGATCCACACTCCATTACAGTTCATAGTGATAAAGCATCGCAACGTTGTTTTCTGACCACTATACAAATCAAGAAGTAGAAGAGAACAAGTAGAAGAGAACAATCAAGAAGTAAGAAAGAAAATATAATGTGCAACTGCTTAACGAGAATAGGAGAATAGATCCAGTTCAATGCTATTTGGCTGCCTTTGCACTGTTTGAAAAAAGAATCATATAAATGTGGGTAACACCGAATCTCCTCGCACAACCTCTCTTCGCAACAAGACTCCAATTATTAATGTGGCCCATGAGCAGTCGGTGCACTTGCTATGCTGTCTGCATGGTCACAAATTTTGGGCTACATGTGGACGTGCACATAGGCAACCGCATTTACCCTCGTGGCCATGATGACATTTACGTTACGTGGGCCAAGGTGGATCCTTGCGGACATGGGAGGTATGAATTGGCCTTAACATGGAAGACTGCTATTCATTTTCTGTTTTCACGAACGTGCCTGAACCTTAACCATGTGGTTATTACTGTAACCATGACAATGAAGGTCTTCTAACCTCAACCTCACTTATTTTAAGCCATGCTACGATCTTTCCCTAAATAGGATGAAGCTGTTTTTGCGCCTAAACTTAACCAAACCTTAAAAATACTGTTGTCACGTTAGAGAACTGTTCTATTTTAATTCCTCTGACATAAAGACAGACAGATGCGACAGCTAGGGCCGGAGGCATTATGTTTTTGTGTCTGTCTGTACGACCATCCGTCCTATTCTCGTGGACACAATATCTCAGTAACACCACGAGGAAACTTCTTGAAATTCTTGAAATTCTTCCAATTTGACTGGAGGATGAATTGATTAGATTTTGGTGGTCAAAAGTCAAAGGTCAAGGTCACTGTGACCTCGCTGTGACATGTTTTTGGCCATAACTTACAATTTTATACACTATGACACAATTTAACTCAAATGTTTATAAGGATAATATTGATGACATTATGTTATAAATGGTCAAAGGTCAACTTCACTGTGACATCATATTATTCTGCAAAAACACTTCTGGCCATTATTCAATCTGTAACTCAGAAAGGGGAGATTGCGACCATATTTCCTGCCACTTGGCTGGTTGACGGAGGCATACAACCATGAGGTGGTAATTCTAGTTCAGCAGTGATTTGTAAGGCAGATGATAGGGGCATCAAATCAGAAAACACTTCTATGCATTGTTCTAGAGGGTATGTGGCTCATGCAGCAGGATGATCCACTGTGGCAACCTCTAACGGGAGCAGCCGAAAGAGGAGGAAGTCATACTGAAGCGACAAAAATAAATAAATAAAAAAATTCTCAAAAATGCAGATGGAATAATTTAAAACTGATGGCAATAACATAAACTTATTGTTTATTGTATCAAGGAGACTTGTGTTCTGTGTTGATAAACAAAGAGGGTTTTGTAAAGGAAAATGTTGAAATTAGTGGTGGGTGAGAATACCAATGGAACTTGCAGCTTCTCTTACTGAGTATATCTGTTACCTAAGGTGACCAAACTATTTGTACATACTAATAAGGACCATAAAGGTGTTAAGTTGAACTTCCCTAACAGGCACAACAGAACAAACAGGAGAGTGATGCAGATGTGAATCAAGCACAGTCTGTACACACCCACACAGTCCTGAGGAGGTCTAATCAGGCAAAACAAGTGAAAACACCTGTGTGGGTGTAACATGGATGAGTAGTGGCTCCAACTTTATTTGAAACAGGACAGACCAGGCTTGAATTAAAAGTCATTCAGTTGTAGAATTAAAAGGACGTCAGGATGGATAAAGGTTTTAAGGCGCTGTGTTATGTTGTTCCCACACACTTTTTTTTCCTTCTATTATCTGCTTCTTATTGTGAATTACTGGATAATTTTACCACTAAATGTGTTGGACACAGCTTTGTTTTAATGGGTCACAAGTCAAAAATGATAGAATACACAGCTCTACTCATTTTGTTTATCCCTGAAGACATGTATCCTGGCTATTAGGGCTATTATGCTTTTCATTTGCAGACCTGGCTTCAAAATTAGGATTCGTTCCCAGTATTCAGGATAGGTGAAGTGAAAAAGACAAATTTCTTCACGGGGATTAATGAAGTCTAATTTATATCAAAGAAATTTAGACACAGCATTGGCTAGATGCACAATTTGAAATGCTATGCTAGGTAACGTTATCTTCTTTGTTAGCTTAGCCACAAAGCTACAGTCCTCTCTTCTGTCATTGTAGTTTTGTAAGAATGATCTAAACAACAAACTCTCTCTAGTTTTTACTCTGCTGTGTTTATGGTGCTGCGTTTTTGTGCATGTCATTCGTTTGATGACGTTTTATATTATAAGGTTTGTTCCACTTTAGCTATGAGTATCCACTTCCACGCCATATATGACGCTCTGGATTCCACCACTGTGACAGTGCTTTTGCAATGAATTTGAGAGGCGGAGCTTCTGAAGGAGCACTGAAGGGAGGGTGTATTTGTTTTGCTGTTGAGTTCAAATATCAACTGTCTCTCTCCAGCACTGCTTTCTCTACCTTTAACCCTGTCTCCATGGCAATTGCTGCAATGATGACAAATTTGGTGTCTCAATAAACAAAATGACTAAAAATTCTGGAGCCTCAACTGATGTCTCATTGTTGTGTGTTTTAGTAATGTCATTACATGTGTAACAAACACAGGAGGATATTTTACACTGTGTGCCTTTCAGACATAATATAACAGAATTGGTTTGTCAGAGTTTGTGTTTGCAGTCTGTGGGTTCAGACTTTAAGTCAGCACAGGACTTCAGTACACTCTGCAAATCGTGAAATGTTTATTTGCAAGGCTACCTGCATCGTACAGCTCATTCTCCTGAGGATGAGTCATCCACAGGCTACATACAGTATATTTAAGGTGGGCTTTGGATAAGCTCCTGGAGGAGAATGTAGAGGGGCAAAGAACACTGCTGAGCCATCACAGCTGTACTGATTTTCTGTCACATTGTTTCACAACAGGAGACATTACCTGGTAAAGGAAACTGTAAATCTCACCCATCCCCCGCTATAACCACTGCACAAGGTCCTGTCAACAGTCAGCTGTGTATTGATAAAGGGAGCCAGGTATTTGCTGCCACATTGTTTCTGTCCAAAATATGTTTGCTGGGAAAAATGTAGAGGGAGATTATTAAATGAAATATTACTGAAAAAAACAAAAAACTGCTGGGCGGAAAAAGAGGATGGCAAACAAACATGTAAGACACCGTATTAGATAAATTTCTGTTGTAGATATCATGAAAAATAATGCATAGTTTGGTAATATTCAGCTGGGAGTAAGAAACCATCTGCTTTTCTCTGATTTCTCTTCATTTCTGTATGTGACCGACAGTATACATATAATGCCCTTGAAAACTGATGTTTGTTGTTACTTCAGATCGACCTCAGTCAACCAAGTCAACCAGGTTTTTACAGACAAAAATGAACACTCTTTTGAAATTTGGCATGTTTGTGGGAAGAAATACCATCTAAGGCTACCTGCCCTTTAACAAAATGTACACCCTGGTCCCCCAACAATTATTTTCAGTGCTGATTAATCTGTTGATTCAGTTTTCACTTAATTGATCAACTGTTTAGTTTATGAAATAGTAACAACTGCCAATCACAATCACCTTTAAAAAAGCTCAAGGTGACTAAATGTCTACTTTTGTCCCAAAGAAAAATTAGAGAAAAGCAGGAAATGCCAAAATTATAGAAGCCATAGTCAAGCATTTCTGCTAGGTAAACAACTAAAACGAATGGATTATCAAAACTCTTGGCGAATAATTTTCTGATGACTGACTAATCGAATAATTGACTAATCATTTGAGCACTAGTTTTAAATCTCTGCAAAGGTGTAAGCTATCAAGGCTTACCTTATCCAAAATCACTATGTTTGACTGCCTTTTGAGCTGAAGTATCGTCCAAAACGTGCTCCAATGTAGTAATTTTATTTTATAGTTATGTGTCTATTCCTTTGCTTCCCACAGTAGGATTCACTGGACACAAATGTACGTGGTGTAAAAAACAATCTGACTTGGCCCTGCTTTACATGCCAAATCCAGGGTGCATCCCAGGAATTTCCATAAACCCCATTTAAATATTTGCATTAAGCATCACGGGACAGGACAATGAGCAGAAGCAACGCTCTTGTGCCTTGCCTATGATGCCGTATTTTTGACTGAAAAAATAGTAAAATAATTTTGTTAATTTTCTACAACTGAACACTAACAGATTTTTCCTTTCAATCTTCTCCATGTTTGGTCTTTTTTCTATTAAACTGAACTATCCACAAATGCATGTGTCCCTCGAAGAGAAGTGTGGAGGAGCATAAAATAATAAATACCAAGGCTGCTCTTGACAACTATTTAAAGCACTATTTGAATCAGAAATATTAGTCTTCACTTTTCAGCATGTTCACATAAACATGAGACACAGTGAGTGTATCAAGCATTCGTACCCATTTTCAGGTGACTTTTACACATAATTATTAAGCTAACAGAGGTAAAAACAAAAGCCAACAAACGACACTATTAGTGGTAAAAGGACAGACAGTGCTGGTTGTCAGCTCTCTACGAGTTATTCCACCGTGACATATTGCTTTAAGATATCAGGTCATCTAATTAGACAGGGGACGAAAAGTTCACAGCTGTGACGTTCTGCCTTGTGGGAGTCAGGAACATTGTAGGAGGGATCATATACTTATATTTGTATGTGGTAGTCTGTGTCTCTCTTAAAGCCTATTTCAAACACTGGATTTAGCAGAAATACTCTGAATTTCATTTCGGTCAACACTCAAGGTTTCTCGGATCAGAATCAGAATAAAAAATCACAATTAACTGCATCAGCTCTGTGTGTGTGTGTGTGTGTGTTCGTGTGATGGCATCTGGGGGTGTGTCAGGTTAAATGTTGATGTTTTATTGACACCTTTGTTTTTAGCTGCCTTGTCTGTTGTCTATGTTTATTACCAGTCATTTATGACTCTGCAAGAGGTTCAGAAAAGGCTATTTTCCCTGTAAATAGGGATACCAATAATGATAATAATAAAACAATACAATCTAAATTCCTTTGACAGCTACATGTTGTAACATAATGACAAATTAAAAGTGCTCAGTCTTCAGGGTGAAATGCCATTAAAGTCACTGTGATCTTTGTTTAACAATACAAAAATAGAGTTAACAACTTTATGACGCATTTACACAGAGGTGTTTTTTACTAACAAATCACAACACATAGCATGTAATGTCTCTCATGGAGGCAAGATAAAACAATGGGTCCGACATGATCTGAGATTCTACCTGCAGTTGCTAAGCAACACCCACCTCCAACCTCTCAATCTGTCCCATTGGTCAGCAGGAAAAACGCACAAGGCGCCCCATTGGCTAAGAGAAAGTTAATAAACTTTAGCCAAGACCTGCCTCCCTGTGTGCGCACACACACTCTCCCCCTCTCCCTCTCTCTCTCTCACACACACAATGAAGAGATTCTTGTGAATGAGAGCATGAGAGGGTGTCAGTGCTTGCGCAGTACAGTGCTGATATATGCATTGAGCTCCTGAGCTAAAAATAAAGATCACACCGAATGCTGTGCCACTGAAAGTTGCAAGACTGAATTCAAAGTGACAAGTCTAGTTCTCTCCAGACAGAGCAATGAGGTCCCACCCTCATCACAGACAGATCCAGGAGGTATTTTGTGACATTTGTTTTTAGTATAGAGTTCTAATAAAAGCTTGTTCACAGCGCTTTTTCACATTTGATCAGGCTAAAAATGCAACATAGGAAAGCCTAAAATATTTTTGAAATACAATTCCAGTAAGGTATTTAACAGTGGTTCCCCTACAGCCTCATCGGATGAGCTCAAGTACCCCTTCATCGACAATACAGTCATGTGCTTTTGAAAGGGTATTATGCCGGGTGTTATTTAATACTGTCTATTATATAAAAGTGGTTATTGTTACATTTTTCTTACAATTGAAATCTCAATGCTTAGGTTAGTTTGGCCAAGTCTGAATTTATACTATCGGGTGTGGCAGAAACTGGACATTTCAATAATTCTTCCAATTATTATTTTTCTTTTTAGCTATTTCAATCATTTGTCTATTACATTTGGCTATTTCTGCAATCTATTACACTAAGCTAACTTTATTGTTACACTTAGCTAACTTTTTCAACAACTGATTCATTACTTTAAGCTATCTCTTATAACTATTTATGTATTACTTTTTGCTAATTGTTTATTCATTCATTTAGCTAAGTCTATGTGTTATTCTTCGCTAACTACCTAAATGATTTACTCATTACTTTTAGCTAACTATTAAAACCATATATCAATAATTTATGAACAACTCTTATGTAACACAAATTGTATTCATAACTCTAGATTTTCTGCACTCTCAATCAAATGTGGTGTCATGTTAAAATGGACTCTGGTTGGTGGGAGGTGTACGTACTGGCTTATCGTAGCTGGTAGCTTACTTGTTATTGCAAATATTAACGATTCTTAACATCAAAATCCCAAATTCCTGCTTTTTCAACTGTTTCCATGTGTCCCCAGGCAACTGCAGAAGTATGCCATGTGGTAAAAGTACCTTCGGTTCTTGGGTAAAAATTGAGTTAAACGAATTTGAAATGACACACAATTCTTTCAAATGAATTTCAATGATTTATACGCCTTTTTACAAAAGGCATATAGAATGGTTGCTTTTTTTGATAGGAAAAAAAAAAGAAGAAAGTTATCTTTGTGAGTTATGCTGGGAGTCACACCTAGGTCAGTTCAGTTTCTCTTGCTTTTCTGTTTCCCCTTTCCTGAGTCCGTCCAACGTCACTTATTTATTGTTGGAACATCTCATCACCCAAACTTCACTGAAAACCACAGTCAGACTTAACACCAATAGCACAAAAAAGGAGAGAAAGAAAAAAATCAGGGATAAAATTTTAGAGGGCAGTTTATTGAAAAACAGATTCTGTTACAGGCAAATTATTATAAAATATCTATAACCCTATGTTATTAACTGTACAAGAGAAAAATAGAATAAGAAACTAAAATACAAACAGCTCAGAATAAAGCAGATTCATTTTTTTTGCAGCCATTCCTCTATTTGAGGTCATGTACTGTCTGCCTCTCATAATAGCTGCCCTGGGAAATGTAGTCACCCACAAGACCAATCAATAGTTAAGAGAATAGCTATAGTGCATAATATATGTAAAACAAAGCATCCACAGGAAATGTTTTATTTTTTGCTGTCAGTTTGCGCACAAGTGTTTGAATAGTCTAAACAGATGACCAATAACAATACAATGTTTATATACAATCAAGTAAAATTTCACTGCAGTGTGAGTCTGAATCAAAGAACATAAGATCTAATTATATTAGCATTTGCATTGGAGAAACCTACACTATACCACTTTTTTTTAGAGAAAAATATTTTAAAAATGAAATGGACGGAAAAGGGTGGAGAGTGAAAATGTCTATGAAGGCAAAATGGCCTAATCTGAACATTATGTTGCTTTACATCCTCTTGGTCACTCGTTTGAACTGTTGAGATGTTTTATAGAAAATGGACTTGGATTTCTGAGGTTCGAGGAGGTTGAGATTTCCCTCAGAAATGCTCCTCACAACTCTCCGTGGCTTGTTCTCTGAACCTGAGTACAGACACCAAACAAGGCTTAGTATCAAGAATGAACACAACTTTGACACTGACATACCATGCTGTATTTTATATATATATATATTATTTTTTCAATCAACACTCAACAATCCATAACAACTAAGTGAAAACATGTTTTGAGACAATTTTGCAAATGTATTAAAAATCAAAAACTGAAATCCCTCATTTACAAAAGCATTCAGACCCTTAATTTGGTATTTTGTAGAAGCCCCTTTGACAGCACTTACAGCTTTGAGTCTTCTTGGTTAAGTCTAAAAGCTTTACACACCTGGATTTGGGCAGTTTATCCCATTCTTCCTGGCAGATCCTCTCAAACTCTGTCAGATTAAATGGGAAGCATCTTCAGGTCTCTCCACAGAAGTTCTGAGACTTGTCTTGAAGCCACTCCAGCTTTGTATTGGCTTTATGCTTCGGGTCATTGTCGTACTCAATGGTGAATCGTTGTGTACACTTTGGAGCAGGTTTTTCCAAGGACCATGCTTTATGTGGCTCTTTTTCATCTGACCACTCTAACTGTCCCTGCTGCGGAGAAGCACGCCTATAGCTCAATGCTGCCACCACCATGCTTCCCTGTAGGGATGGTATTAGCCAAGTGATGAGCAGTGCCTCGTGTTCACCAGAAACAGTGCTTGTTGTTCTGCCCAAGGGGTCAAATTTTGTTACATCAGATCAGACAATCTTTTGCCTCATGCTCTCAAGAGTCCTTTAAATGCTGTTCAAGTAAAAGGCATATGACAGCCTGCTTGGATTTTGCCAAAGTGGTGTCTATCTAGACATCTAAAGACATGATTTAGGGAGCGCTGTTGAGATGGTGGACTGTCCGGCAGGTCCTCCCATCTCTGCAGAAGACTTCTGAAGCTCTGTTAGAGTTAGGGCTCTACGCTCATTTTTGCACAGAGCACTTGTGTGCCTACACTAAAAAAAGGAGTTCATAAAGAACTTTAAGGGTGCAATGAGAATTGATCAAATAGGGTGTTTTTCCCCAATAAAGGGATATGAGGAGACATTAACAAGCAAAAATATTAAATTTATTTGAATACAAAAAGTACTTGAGGTTTTTAAATTATTTCTTTCTGTATTTAGTCTACTTAATAATTATGTATTTATGACAGTCATCACGATGTTGATACTGAACAAATGTTTAAGGTCATGGTTCAGAAATACAAAGTCTATAAGCTTAAGTTACTGATATGATGTGAAAGAAAGTTTTTTTTGTTTGTTTTTTATTCACACATGGCGGTCCTAAATACATTTTTCAGTTTGCATCTATTTTTAGTTGTATTTGCAATGTGAGTGAAATGCTGGCACTGTACAGCCATGACAGTTGAGTTCTTGGTCACTTCCCTGACCAAGGCCTTTCATGCCAGGTCACTCAGTTTGGTTGGACAGCCAAATCTAGGAAAAGTCCCTAATTTTATAACCTTGCCTTGATCTATCGAGACAGAAATCTTTCACAGAGCTCTACAGAGAGTTCCTTGGACTTCATGTTTTGGTTTTTGTCCCAAAACAATGTGTTGCTTGTGGGACCTTATATACACAGGTGTGTGATTTTCTAAACTATGCACAGTTGTTTCAGATTGCCACAGGTGAACTTGAATCAAGTTCTACACACATCTCAAAGATAATTAAAGCAAACAGGATGCATGTGGGCACAATATGGAGTGCCACAGCAAAGGGTCTGAAAACTTCTGTCAATCCAGATTTCAGTTTTTGATTTTTAATAAATCTGCAAAAATTTCTAAAACCATGTTTTCACTTTCTCATTACGGATTATTGAGTGTAGATTAAAGAGCAAAAATGGCAGTTTCATCCATTCACATCATTCCCACAGCTAGCTTTGTATCTCATGTACTCATTCACAAAGTGATAAAGTGAAAAGCATGCCCCACATGGAGCAGGTGCAATTTGAATGTTTGAATTTGAATTTAATCAAAGGCATACAAAACAAAATCATTATGGTTGTGCTTAAAATAATAAAAACAATATTCAGTGTACGTGTGTACTCTTGATGATGACACTGCAGTGTCAATTATGATGACTATGTAGGTAATTTGTATTTAGTGTGTGGATGTATTCTTAGGCAGTTTTTTTTTTGTGTCCACACTTACCAGCAAACCGATGCACTCTGAGTGGTCTCTGGGCCACGGAGGGGTCTTTCTTTATACGCTTTGGTGCAGAGAGACCCTGTGTTAACTCTTCTCTGATGCTGCTAAAGTGAAACAGAAACGAGGAAACAGACAGGGAATAATAGAAAAATAGAAAGAGTAATCAAACATTAACCAACGTGAAAAGTCCACTGCAACTATATTAAATAAGATGATTTACATGAATATAAGAGAAAAGGCAGCGGCACATTACCGATTAAATTTACGCTTTCCTTGTGCAGCAGATGTCATGTCCATGTAGGTAGGATTGGCTCGTCTCACTTCTTGTAAAGACGGGATCTGTTGTCTACAGAGCAAAGGTTCATGTTACCGTGACATCTCCACAGTTTGGATGTCACACAGGAATTAGAAACATTTCCCTTTGTATTCAAATTCAGATGAGTACGTATCACTACTTCCTCAGATAATTTTGAAACTGGCGCTTCCAGTTATAAAATGAGTGAATCAGTGTTTTAGATTTGGGTGTTCCTCTTCTTGTGTTCCTAAATACACTTGCATGTTTCAGATTTTACCACTCCCAGCTCATGCAAGGGTGGATTTAGCATTAAGTTATATTAGACATCTTTTAAGCCTTTATAATCAGTGTGGAGCTTTAAATCCTCTAGCAGGTCCATACTTGTTGATCTCAGATTTAAATTAACAAGCACATAATTGTGGATAAATTCAAGCACCAAAGCCAATCCCAAAATGAGCACAGTACAGAACCAACATTTTGGAAACTGACCATGTGACCGAGTTGCTGGTGCCATCAAAAACATAATGATGGGAAGAAATCATCCTGGTGAAATCGGTATCACCTTTAATGTTATTGACCATAACCTGGAATTAGGCATATGCAATTAACATTTTACCTATTACTTAGCCAGGTCTCTACATTTGTTATATTGGAGTTGCTGTTTTTTTTTTTTTCCTTCCTTTTCCATTTCTCCCGAACACGACACTTTTAAACTTTTCTCTCTCTAGTGTCCTTGTCTGCTACACTTTGCATGAACCCTGCCTAGGGAACTGCCACTCATCCACATTGCAGCTCCAAAAAGGTATTTTCTACAGTTGCCAGGGTAAATGAATGCACCAAGCTTCTTGAAGTCATTGAGTCTCTTACTCTAAATTTGCTTCCATCTTTACACTGTTAGCACCATCTACAATGGCCTATATATTGGTCTAAATATTTACAAAAGGTAGTGCTTTTTCTTGCTATCTAAATGCAACAGTTTCCCTTTGAGATTTGGCTTGTCCGTTGCAGACCAACTTAGTTACTAGGTGCTAAGTGCTCCCATAAAGTCTGGATTAGCCTTGAGCTTTAGTATTTGAGGAAAAACAACTTCTACATATTTGAGTGGTAGCATAGATGTTTTCAAGCGATTTGATTTGTCTCTCTATATATATATATATATATATATATATCTCATTTTGACATTGGTTAATGACATATTTGTCCAACAAATAAAATGATACACACTTAACATGCCAATGTGAAGGCTCCTCTGCTCGGAGCTTTCTAAAACAAATCCTTTCTGCTGCTATAGTTTGAAATGTGTCCTATTTTGTTGGCCACTTCTAGCTGAAGACACCAAGGACCTGCTCAGCTGACTTAAGCCTCTTGGCCCAATGTTCCAGTCTGGAAACATTCTGCTGGTGAGAATACTTATACTATTTGCACTCTAGTCTCCGTCTTGTTTTGAATAATGTTTGGGGGATTTACCACCTTTGAATGGTCTAGTCACCATAGACATCTTTCACACAGTTGCTTTGAAACTTTCAGTGGACAGCCAAAGACATGTTTTTTTAAAATCATTTTTAAACTTGGAACGGAACTGATTCAATAAACAAAGTTAAAGGTGAATTTGTTTGTTTTATTATTATTATTTTCCCCCAATTTTCTATTGATACCCCGGTAGTATAGTTATTATGACTTTTTGGCCATGATAATCATGGGAGTTAAAATCTGATATTGTGACAGCCCTAATGCTGACATTATTCATTGGTATAGTTCTGCATCTCTTTGATAAGGGGTCATCTTAAAAGTGCATGTTTTTTTCTTTTGGTAAGCAGGAGGCAAGAAAGTGCAACAAATGGTTCTGATACATTGTGCCAGGTGTTGAAGTTTTTCCCTCTCAATTTGACTGATAAAATGTATGTCTGCAGTTAGATTGTGATGTTATATGACTTTTGGTTTCTAACCTTTTGGTAGGTATCTGGTTCCCCTCATTGGCCTTGGGAGGTTGGAGTGGTTGGCTGTAACCCGAGAAGTCTATGGACTTTGATGCTTGACAGGGACTACCACTGCTTATTATGATGGTTGCATTACTTGCAGTTTGATCATCATTGTCCAGAACTTCAAAGGTCATGTTAGGATCCATGGCGCTGGTGGAGCTCAGCGGCAGGGCCTGAACAGTTTTTTGAGCAGGTTCTGGTGTGCACTGGAGTGGGAATACGTCGTCCTCAAACACTTGGGCCCTGGCGACGGTCTGGGGGCTTTGCGGTGGCAGTGATGCAGACAGATTTCTCCTGAAGGGCATTCTGGGACATGGTTCCTGTTTCATATCTGTCTGATTTCTTCCACCTGAAAATCCAAACCATCAATAACAGTTAAATCAAAGCAGCAATGAAATTAACTCAAGCTAACTGACAATGCACATTAATAAAAAGCCCATGAAGCCCAATCAGCTCCTTTCTATGAGTGATGGGTTCCAACATGAACATAAAAAAAAATTCTGGCAAAAATTATAACAGTTTTGGTCATTTTACATTAGAGATTTCTATATTTGTGTCCCTGGCACTGTCAGTCAATGCTGATAAAAACACCCACACAGTGCTGTTGAAGCAGACTGAAATTTTGACTGTTATCTTTAGGTCAGAACATTTTGCAGTGTCATCCATCATGAGGTTTGCAGGAAGACAGCAGGCCCACATGTGTAAACACATGGAAAGGTTGTGCCACTTGCACTGACTTGATACACAATTAACAACTAAATTTGCATTTGACAATCACTGTTTGGTTGACGGTTTGGTCATCAGTTGTCAGACTATATGCAAGACTTTGGCTTATCTCATTTTTTGTGCTTGAGAAGCAATTAACAAATCATAATGTTACATTATTTCAAACAAGCCGTCTTTGAAATGTATTTATCAATGAATTGTTTATAACTAAAGGCCTTGAAAGTGAAAGCAAATTAAATCACTATAAAATATAAGCAGGGCAACAGTAAATCATCGCTCTCCAAATTATACCGTCCCCTGTACTCAATCAGTATTCTGTAATAAGCGCTGAAGTGCCAGCCTTAGGCTACACGGTGCAATTTAAACTAAAATTCCCGCCTTGCAGTTGTATGCCTCTGCCAAAGAGCTAAATTGCAGGAAATATGGTCACAATCTCCCCATCCTGAGTTGCAGCGTTGAATAATGGCCAGAAATGTTTTTGCAAAACATTATGATGTCACCGTGAAGTTGACCTTTTGGATATAAAAAATCATCACTTCCTCATTTCACCCTATTAAACATTCGTGTTTAAGTGCGTCACAACCTTGACCTTTGACCACCAAAATTTAATAAGTTCATCCTTGAGTCCAACTGAACGTTTGTACCAAATTCCATGAAATTCCCTCAAGGCGTTACTGAGATATCATGTTCACAAGAATGGGAAGGACGGACAACCCAAAAACATAATGTCCCTTGCCCTGGCTATCACCAGCTGTGTTAACCATAAGGTTAACACAGCTGAAATAAGGTCTGTGGTTAACACTTGATCAAGACATTTTCACTTTTTTTCTACGACATAAAATACGTCAGTAAATACCCCAATCGTGATTTCTTTGAGCTTTTACATCTCCTAAAAAAGGCCGGTTGACAGCTAACAAGACAACAAGTGGCCAAATGAGACTACAGAAGTTTACAGGGATGTTAAATGTCATCACACTGTATACGAAAACTGATCTAGTCACCAATCCATCTAGCATCGTTGTGCTCGTGCTTTTGCAAACTATTACTAACTTTGTAAGAGGAAATGCTTTTGTAGAAGAAGAGGTAAGCATGCTAACTCCAGCTTTTTACTTCTCTCAATTGTATTTAGGCGTCAAAAATCACACATACTGTAGCGAGATAGCAGTCGAATATCAACTAATCTATCGCATGACAGACAGCTAGCGCAAGCAGATAGTAAATGAATCCAAATAGAATATTGATTGGTTGAACTTGCATTAATTAGAGGTAATTATTTCAAGAAAGAATATTCCTAAAAGGACTAAAATGGTAATTTCATTTTTAAAACAGCTGTAATAAAATGCGAAGTTTACACAGAATACTTCTTGCATTTAGATTAATGCTGAATTATAAAATAAAAATATTTATATATATACTATGTTTAGCCTGAGTGATTATGAACGTGTCTGGTTCTCTCAGCACTATTAATTTGAAACACTAAAACTGAAGCAGTAAAATATATATATGTAATGATACATTTACATACTGATTGGTATGTGAAATTTTATTCAGTATATTTTTCACACTATCCATCTTAATTTTAAAAAATGACAGCAACAAAAACTTGTACAGCAGAACAGAATGGGGTTGAATCACAGTGTCTGCATCACATTAGGATCTCATTACACTCGTGGCATTTCCTGCTCAGGTGTGGTGGGGGTTATTGAGGGGGCTAAAAAGGAAAAATGCCAGCACATAAAGGAAGTGAGAACACTTAATACAAAGGTGAATGACTGATTTAAACATTACCCTAAATATCCAAATGCAATATTTAGAAAATGTGAGTCAGACTTCAGACAGCACATCAAGTGAGAAGACGGTGATAAATAGCCTTTTTCTGTGGCAGAGGAGTTGTTCCCAGCAATAAATGGCAGCAGAGTTCCTTCAATCACATATTTTTGGCTTGTAGGGGATTAATACATGCATGAGTTGCTATTTCTGGTGGAGGCTGCACTGAATTAGGGTCGCCTGGTTGCTGCTGCCTGTTTTTTATAGTGCGCCTTTTCTGGTTGGTGGAGCAGGGGAGTTTACGTCTGTTGACGTTTTTTCCTGCCCTGCTGTGGATCTGCATTTTCATGAATGAAGCTCAAGAGGGATTGGGAGGGTTAGATGCTAGACACAAAGAAAAACATTTGAGGATAGGAGGGAAAGAAAAGTAGAATGAAGGAAAAAGCCAGACTAACAGACGTTTGAAGCAAAAGGCACAGCAAAAATCCAGGGAGGAAAAAATAGAGAAGAGAGAAGTGAGGGGTGGAAGATCGAATAGGATATAAAAAGAACAGCATAGCGGGGGCAGTGGGAGAAAGCTGAATGAAAAATCGTGAAGCTATTTATAAATGCATGTGTGGAAATGTTATAATCAACAGTGAGTTGTGGGATGGAGAAATGTTCCTTCAAAGAGATCACTTTTGTGTGATTTGCTATTATTAAGCAGTCCACAAAGAGTTAATGTACTTTCAAAACCCCAACCCTTTCTAAAACCGATGAAATTTGATTGGCTTTGCAAGCTGCAGGGTGGAGCTATTTCTCATAACATGCTGCAGTGACTACCATTAAGAGCTGAGGAAGCAGTAAGGGACTGACAAACAGCATCAGGATAAGATCAGAGCAGTTTCTCTGAAATGCTAAATAAAAGCCTTATTTATTAAAACATCTGTCATTTCAACTCTATATAATTTGGACTTTGTCAGCAATTGACCAGTCATTTAGCATATCCAATACTGCTGCACAACATGCACAAAGCTGTACCTAAGGCTGGTAGCTCTAGACTGAAATTAAGATGGACAGTGTGGTTTTAAAGGATGCAGGTGTGAGTCAGTGAATGCATGACTGAAGAGGATGTACAAAGTTATGATTTTATTAGAGAGATCAAACTGTGGCTGAACGTTCCCAATAATGGGAAAACAGCAACGATAGTTATTTAAAGGCTGAATAAATTATATTGATCATCACTATATACTAATTCAATATGAAGCTATTGTTAAGGCTCTCAAATTCTTGCATGTATGGTGCATGAAAATAGGATGCATGCCTAGACAAATAAATTATTTGATAAGGTGCTGCTGCAGGATGAGCTATGATGATTAACCAATCACAATGCATTTTTATGTATATATTATTGACAAAAGATTTACATATATCTCTTTGCACTAGGCACATTTAGCTATGATATGTACACCTGTCCACTGCTGTTAAATATTATCATTTAACATATTATTTTTATGCCCTTGATTAATTTTGTTCTTAATAACAGGGATTAATGTAAGTACTATTGTATTAGTGGAAAGAAAAAATGATTCATTAGCATTTTTCAAATACCAAATCCAACTAATGTTGTATTGTAGGTGTGTCAAACTGTACATTAAATTTAATGAAGGCACAGTTTGGCCATTTAAGTTTTTTTTCTTTCTTACTTTTTTTTTTTTTTTTTTTTAAACGTCTTCATAGTATTACAGTTAGAATGTGTGCAGGTGTGAATAGTTGACCATAGATGTATTGGCAAAGAAAAGCACAGTTATGGCAACACTAAATGACCAAGTGGAAAAAACAATAAAACAATTGGCTTGACTCGTAGGATATAATGATGGGTCAAACGGACAGACCATACAGGAAGTAGGGCTTTTCATATCAGAAAAACTTCCAAAACTAAATACTCTATCAGAATTCACCTACTATAATAAGTTCCTGTGAAATTTAATAGCAGTGGCGACAAACTCCCTGGTGCGTTCATATTTAATTTCCATTCAAAGAGCTCTGGTCATCTGGAAGAAGTATTTTCTTCAAAAGTTAAATTTCCCACAATATGTTTCAATGAAATGTAGACCACCTGCAGTAAATATCATTACAGCCAATTTAAACTGCAATATTTCACAAAGGTTTTTGTGTTACATTTCCCCAAAGGTTCCTGGTGTACTGTTTTCCCTCTATAAAACCGGTTGTGAGTATTCACGTCATTTTATTATTCAAGTTTTGGCTGGGATAGAATGTCAGCAGCACAACTATAAATCTAATTATATTACATGTCTGATTTTTATTGTGCATTTTACTACTCTGAACAAGTTCTTTTTAGCTAAAATGCAACAAACATGTTCAGCAAACAAAAAGAAACATGGCAAAGTGAAAGTCTGGGCATACAAAGAACAACTTCAAATTCATATGTCACATTAAAAACAAATTTATGATCTCTGTGTTCTGCCTCAATAAAACATAGCATTGTCTCTTGAAGTGGGTTTGCGTAAGTGTGATGGATTGAGTGAAAGGTGACAAGGAGAGAGCAAAAAGGTGAATAACTGAGGGGTGGGAGGGATTACCATGGATGCAGGGGTTTTAGATTAATGACTACAGTATGTGAGCAAGACAGGGGAGAGAGGAGAGCAGATTTACCTTTTGGTGATGAAACAGCTTTGCACAATGACGTTCTTTTTGTGTGGCCCTCTGCACCTGAGAATTAAAAAAATCATAAAGAGATTCAAGTAGAAGGAACATCAACACATCATCACAATTACAACAACACAGAAAGCTAGAAAAGCTTCAGCAGCCCTTATTATGTGGTTTTCTGTCATTGTAAATGTTACATTATCACTTAAGGTCTACAGGGTGATACCTTACTCTTTTGCTTTTACTTGTTTGATTGGAGATTTAAAGTCATTCAACAGTATTCACTTAACATTTTATTAAATGTAAAGAATTACTAAGGTAAAACAATTCCCAACACTTAAAATGGCTATGATTTAAGTGCTTTTCATTGTGCAGACTGTAGAGACATTCAGTCAGCTAAACAAATTATGTAATTTCTTACGGAAAAGTCAACATGACTTTTGTGAAATGTTCAAGAAAATGAAATCTCAAGCAAAAGCCAAAGCATGATGCAACATGGCATAGATGTGAAGTCAGAAGAAACAGTTCACAGTTTCATTCATAATGAATTCCCAAAACACTGAGTCAACCTGGAGTGTTTTGGGTCTTATAAAAACATCTTGCAATCTTTTAAACTTTGACCCAGAGGAGGCTGACGCTAATATCTACATTCTGGGGTCATCAAATTCTTTGTATCACTGACAATGAATTTAATTGAAATTCAACAAAAAACACTTTCAAACAGGTACTAATTGAGATATAATCTGAAACAAACCAGCTGTGGAAGAGGCACAGCTGCAGAGTTTACAGCCTGACAAATGACAGACACCATCATAGTAATTAAGTATTGTTGGCCAGCTTTGGTTCATGCTCCACTGTCTGTCATGGCTTATATGTCATGAGGGACTGGTGCTGCTAGGTCATGCAGAGATGACAGTTAAAAATGAACTGTGCAATCTCATGGGTCGTACAGAACTGGACTAATGCCAAATACACTGGGCCTTATTAAGTTACCTGACTAATATATTTCAAACAATCAAAAAACTGATCTTATATCTGGGCATCATATGTGTATACTTGCCTTTAATCTCATATGTTAACCTGCTACATAATGTTTGTATTGTTGTTGTTTGTAGAGAATTAAACGTCAGTTGAATAATATGACAGGAGTAGATTAAGCTTTGGTTTGGTAACCTCTTACAGATCCTGCTTTATACATGTTAAATGTGGCCACAGTTAACTTTGTGTGTTGTCCAGTAAAGTCAAATCTGATTGATGGCTGATGTGTGACTGTCAAATTAGTGTTGGCTAATATTTGCTAAATTGCAGTTTGTTGTCCCTGATGGCTGAAGTCAAATCCAAGTGACCATATCTAAATTAAACACTTAGTGGGTTATTTTAAAAACATTAGGTTGCTATCAGCTAAGATTCTGGATATCAGAGGGATGAATGGCAGAGTGACATTTTTTGGGTTGATGGGTTGACAAAGATTCATTCAGAACTTAAATTGTTCTAGCTTCTTAAATGTGACCATTTCCTGATTTTTTTTTTTTTTTTTTTAATATGATTATAAATTGAACACTTTTCAAGTTTTAGACTGTTGGTCAGACAATACTGTAAATGCTCATAATTTGCCACACCTAAATTTGCAAGCATTCACTAGTTTTGTAATTTATCCTAAACAAACCATCTAAATGTATGCTGAATAAACAAAAACAGAAAACAATGATGATAATAGTATGATAACTTACTGCAGGGGCTACTCTGGTGGTATAGCAAATGTGAGAAAGTCAGGACAGGTGCTAACTCGCCGTGGAGCCCGATGTTTCCCGTCTCATTTGTCTTCTGTGATTCCACTCCAGTCCCTTCACCTTTAAGTTGCTGCCCCACCTCCTCCTGGTCTGCCCAAACGACGCCTCTCTCTCTCAACACAAGGTGCTCTAGTTCATGGTTCTCCATCTCATCTGCTGCTGTGACAAGCCCAGCTCCACGCAATGCACAGTAGTGTCGACTATATGCTGGCAACAAGATGTTTACCATTCTGAAATGTAATAGAAAAATTACATTTAGATGTTTTGCTGGGTTTGAGTGAGGTGAAGTACAGGTTCTTCAGTTGCAATGAGTAATAATTTAATTTTAGGTATTGTCAACCTACTTCTGCATGCGCTTGTTCTCCTGATCCTGCAGTGTGGTGAGCTTGACCATCTGATTGATGTGTTGTTGGAGATCATTTACCTGCAGCTGCAGTCTGTGGCAAAATAGGTCCTTCTCTAACACCTGAACAAGTGGGAGAAGCGAGGTCAGAGAGCAGAAATGATAGCCTTTAACATATCAGCATATTGAATTAGCACTCTAGTGGGCAGAATTAGAAGAAACAAAAGGTGGTTAGGGGTCAGTATAGTAGAGATAAGATACAAAGTTCTGTTTTCATCACTGTTTCATCAGCTGTCTGCTCAGGGTAAGGGAGGGGAGAAAAGAAAAAAAACACTCTGACGTAAAGAAACTATGAAACAACAGCAGAGAGAACATTTGACCGGTGGGTGCGTCATAGTTCTGGGTCAGTTCCTGGAAGAAAGGATAAAGAAGAAAAAAATAACATGGACATGGTTTTAGGTAACTGGCTGCTGTGTGAGGGATGAGTAAAGGGTATTGATTTATTCTCTTCAGTGATCCACGAGTGAGCTGAAGAAATAAAATGAGCACGGTTCTAATTACTGGGAGAACAGATGGGAAGAAAACAAAGACTGTCACGACACCGGTGGAGGCACAGCCTACCTTCCAAAATAAACAAACAAACAAACAAACAAAATAAATAAATAAAATAAATAAAAACTAAATACAATTACAAGCAATGAGTTTTTATGGATGTAACCATGTTATAAAGTTTTTCTCTATATTTAATCATGCTCAATTCTTACTTTAACTCTGTACATTAAAATTGTCATGTTTTACTCACTGTTTGCCTCTACTGTTGTATGACACGAATTTATCTACTTCAACAATGTCAGTGCAAAGTGTTGCGGGAATTTGTGCAAACATGGCTACAACAATTTCAATTAGGCAAAATCATCAAGAATGACAATAGAATTTTATATATATATATATATATATATAATATTATATTCTAATATATGGATTATCTATTATATATATATCTATATATCTATTAAATAATATAGATCAGTATACTATTATATATATATACTATAATTGATTTCTACACTGGCAGTTGTACAAACGTTAAGACAGTCGCTATTTACTATCAATTTACAAAATGTGTCTGTCAAAACAAAAAATGCAAAATTTTCAGACAATTGCACTGTATTTCAACACTGATTAATGTGAAATGGTCAGTAAGTTCTACTTACCTCTGAAGTCTGATCATTTGACTTCAGCAGCTTCATCTCATTCTCAACACGATGAAGCCAGCCGTCATTGTCCAAGAAATGTGTTTCTGCCTCCTTCAAACGTTTACAAATGTGTTGCTGCTGAGTACGTAAGCTGGCAGTCTTCCGCTCATGCTTACAAGTAGCCTATTGAAAGCAATAACAAAAGGTCATATAGGTGATATTGTGAATCAGCTATTGTTTGTGCTAGTATTAGTAATGCATATTATTAACTGTATATGTGATCTAAATAACAGTAATTATAGATGCAAAACGCAACATGACAACCAGTCTAGCAATATCGATTAATTTAAATTCTTTTGTGTTTGTTAAGAATTCATTGTTGGAGAGGTAAGCTTGAAACAATTTATCTCAAGATTCAGGATTTCAGATAAACATTTTAAAATGCAGGCAGATTTAGCACCGCTCTCAGGAAAATTACTCCCACACTTAGTTTGTTTTTGGGTAAGGTTGGACCATTCTGCAAAGTTTGGTACCAAAATTCCTGAGAATTCACTTTTTATACTTTAAATTGCATAGGGACTAACACTCAAATAGCAGAGAAGAGCCAGGAACTGGGGAGCAGTGACCCTGTCCTTTAGTGGCGTAAATGAGAGGCTAAGACAACTATGGAGAACAGAGAGGTGAAACGATGACTCAGCAGCTGTTTTTCTGCGGGGATGGTGGAATCTGTGGATAGCAGTGTAAGCATCAGCTACCTTCTCAGTCTTTTCTTTGGCACAGAAATATTGGATCTGCAGGTTGTCCTCCTCACTGTAGCGCTGGCGCAGCTCATTCTCCTTCAATTGTCTCTCCAGATCCAGCTGTTCTCTCCTGATTTCGGCCCGACTCGAGAAGATTCGCTGCAGAGCTTCTGATACCCTAGAGAGAGAGTGAGCGAGAGAGGGAGAAAAGAGTGATGTTCAAATGTTACAAGATTTGCCTTATAAAAGGCTGCATTAGGAAATTTGAACCTAAAAGAAAATTAATATCAAACTTTTCAAGTAATATAAATGGTCTCAAAATCACTTTGGCTATTTATTTTCATAAAATCAATAAGCATGTTATTGCAGTCCCAACCTTTTTACAGTTAAATGAACAATCTATGATTTAAATGTGGGCCAAACTGTCACAAAACAACTATGTAAATATATTTCTAATTCTTATGGTTAAAAGACTCACTTTTTGCTTGTGCTGTCAGAGAGGCAGTCATTCAACTCTGGTCATTTTTGAGGCTGTAGTCATGTTGTTTTGGTCTGTATTATACTGAAAGGTTTTCTTTTGTTATGTCCACTCTGATTCACGTACATGAGGGGGACACAATATTAGAAACACCTTTTAGTATAATGCAATCCAATAAAACATCACCATCACCACAGGGATTCAAGCCAGATGTGATTAGAAGATCCCGTGCCACATGTAAGGAGCAAATTTAATTTATTGCTGTGCCAAGAGCTCTTAGAACCCACTTATTCAAGTTCAAGTATTTAACACTTCCTAAAAAGATAGTGAGATATTTAATAGTTTTATCAACACATTTCAACCAGTTTAAAAACATTTAAATACAGTAATACAACTAATTATGATGATGTAAAAGTATACCAATTAATTACATCAAATGTTTGCATGACTAATATTATTTACCAAAATGAATTAATGATGCTTTTAGGGTCGAGTCAATTATTAAATCAGGCTGTTAATATAATCTAGAGCTTCCACAAAATGCCTATTCTGTTTCAATTGAGCTAGAAAGATATTCTTAGCTATATGATGTATACATGTATTCCTGGAACAGAATTGAGGTGATATCCAGATTGAATGCAAGTGGCTGTCTAGTTGAGTTAAAGCAGGAGGAGAGACAGAAAAGGCATGCAGGTAAATAAGACTGGAGAGCTGTCGCTGAGATGTGACTGCACTCTTCAATGTAACTCCAGTGACGTAGGAGACGTCGTGGCCTTGCTAGACTGCTGAATTTTTAATAGTGTGAGAAGCGTGCAGCCTCTATTCAGAGCCGCTCACTGTGCGAGTTGTGAATTCTGATGCCAGTGAATGAAATGTGTGGGAGTGAGACTCATTCAGCTTTTCTGTGTCCCCCGCCCCCAACCCAAATACCCCGACAGATGCCACTGTATGCCTTCAAGATGACTAGACGGGATATGATTGATCTGATTTATGTAGAAGAAATAAATGCGTATATATCATTTGAATTAAAAAAAATGGCGCTACACAGCTGTCATTATCAAAATGAAAACTCCACATCTAAAAGAAAAAAAAAAAAAATCTGATAGTTAAGATACTGTTGATTATATCAGTTTTATCAAGAACTAGTATACCTTTATACACACGTGCCTACTGTATATTTATGGCAGATTAAAAAAAAAAAATTAAAATGGGGATGCTCTAACTTTAATTGGCATTTTCCCCCCCCAATCACAAAACTGCCAACACCATCGGCTTTTCAGCCTAATCCTTGAGCCTCAAAGCACATCTGGTTTTTAATCCAAGAAGTAAAACAGCCCCTGATTAGATAGCTAGATTGAAAAACAGCAGTGCTCAGCCGAGAGTAATGTTTGAAGTGTGTCATCCTGTTTCAATTAAAGACAAATAAAATGTATCCATAGACTAGGACTGGATAAATATATAGATTTTACGATTAGCCGTAATTTTCATTTTAATGATTTCATATTACTTCTTACAATCCAGAGATGGATCTTTTATTTTGTGGAAATCAAGTTATTACAAAGTGCAAAAAAGGTTAAGCTAAAAAGAAATTTAGATGATAGCTGGCCACCTTGAGTCATGGCAGTCTCATAAATTGTGACGTGAATAAATAGTCAATGAGAACCGCTGCAGTTTACAGGAATCTAGAGATGGCATCTAAGACACAGATAGACACTGGTAGCCGGGTAGCTAATACTAGCTAACCAGCTGTCTGCAGATATCAGGCTGATGTGTTGTCAACACAAACAGTGCAGATGAATTAGTGGGCAGACTTTCAGTTTCTGCCCAGTCTGTGCTCAAAGTGATAATTAAAGTGGACGTGCTGTACTCAGTTGAAGCATCTGATACTGACAGTCCATGTTTAGCTGTACAACATATGCAGAATGATGATGCTTTTGTAAGTGTTGAAGGTTTTTTATACAAATATATGCCTAAAAAGTATTGATGGACCATGTTTTTGTCATTTTGCAGTTTCCAAAGAAAATAATTTTTTTTCTATGACTGTAAAATATGTTTATAATTGAGTCTATAATGTGCACTCTACACAATTTCATCTTAAAGAAACAACAGTTTTGCACACTTGTAGAATGCAGAAGAAATGTGAGCTCCCAGGATAAATTCTGAGAAGCCTTTCATGCAACATTGGTATTTATCTGATGTAACTGAATCAAGTACTGAATCAAATTAAGATTATTTCTGGACTTTGTGAATTGAAAACAAACAAGGAGATCAGCAGCGATATCCAGCCCTAACATGGACATGGCAGTAATGTACATACAAATGTACAACAAAAAGGAAAAGGAAGAAGAAAAGTTACTTATTTTGAATTTAAAGCTAGAGTACTGCTCCGTGACCTTAATTTGTCTGTAAATTCAATTAATTACTGACACACTGTTTATCAATATTTTCCATAAGCGGCTGCTCTGTACAGGTCCATTGCGTCTAGTACATATCAGGAGAAAATGTGGAAAAAAAGTCCACATTGGTGAAATACCAATGTTATGGAGAGAAAGGCAGTTTAATTTGACAGAAAGATGAGAATGCTGAAAAACAATTGTGATGAGTTTTTTGATTGACCAGACTTTTGTTATACCCGCTGGTCCATTAGGTCATCACTGAAGATGCATGGTTTTCCAGGAAGTAACAGTTTTCCAGGAGGTTCAAGTACCCATTTCATGGGAGTAACACATACAACTTGTAACACAAACAATCAGGTAAATTAAGGATGGTGTGAGCTGATTTCCACAAGGTATGGGAACTGATCAAGGCTTTTATTAGCAATTTAGCAGCATTTGTACTTGTACTACTTCCAGTATACTCTGGGTAGGTCAGCTGTCAAAAACTCCACTAATGCACTGTGTTGTCAGTGTGTGCGCATGGCAGCACAAACAAATAAATGAACAGCACCTGGCATTTTCAACTAATGATATCTACAGTGACACTGTGTTACTGATCAAAGCATGCAGAACTCCTTTGGCTTTATATATATATATATATATATATATATATATATATGGTGAATTGGTATGTAATAGGAACTAACACAGGTGTTGCACCAGACTGTCGTGAGCTCTGGGTACCGACCAAAGGAACAAGATCACGGACACAAAAAGCCAAAATGAGTTTTCTTCACAGGGTGCTTAAGCCCCTCAGGGGCAGGGTGAGGGGTTCAAACATCCAGAAAGACACTGAAGTAGAACCACTGGTCCTTTACATTGAAAGGAATCAGTTGAGGAGGTTGGGGTATCTGATTAGGATTCGACATGGACGCCTCCCTGGGGAGATATTTCAGGCACGTCCAGCTGGGAGGAGACCCAGAGGCAGACCCACAGTACACGGGAGGGATTATATATCCCAATTGGCCTGGGAATGCCTTGGGGACCCCCAGGAAGAGATGGAAAAATTGTGTAGCTACTTTGATTAGTCTGCTACAACAATGACCTACACTTGGACAGGTGTAAGAAAATTCACTGGTTGTCAAATGATAGGTTGTCACAACAACAACTACATAAAACTACATGACTGTTAAAGGGAAACTGAGATATGAGTGTTTTTAGTATTCAAATGCATCTTATCTAAATTGAACTGGCTTTATTTTAAGTCAATACTCTAAATATATGTACAGTGGGGTCCAAAAGTCTGAGAGCACTTTCCGGTTGAAGTTAATGGAAAAGTGGTCTCAGACTTTTTGACCCCATTGTATATGTATATATGTGTGAAGAATTGCACAATCAATGTCTACACAAAACAGCAGGTTTATGCCTGTTACCTCATCTCTCTTAAGCCATATGTTTAACTAAAAACACTGAATTAAGCCATGTTTGATATAAACACTGAATTAAACTCAAAGACAGCTAGCCAATATAATCTAAAAGTGATGCTAGTTCTGCTGATCCCACCGAGAATCAACACTACAGACCCCAGTTCTACCCATTTTTCAATAGTTTAAATCAAATGATTTGGGCTGCACTGGTTGATTCAAAAGAGCTCTCTCAAACATGCCACAGAAAAGTACTGACTGCTACCATCAGCATATAAACTCACGTATGTCTTAATGTGAAAGTAGGTAGTTATTAACCAATACGCTTGCTATAGGGACTAGCTCAGCTGATATAGCAAAATAAAATTGATAAAACCCCATTGCTAAATTGGAATATTTCATGCACCAATAAATGGCAATAAATAAATAGATAAAGACATATAATTTTTGGTTTTGAAATATCATTCTTGATTCTACAACCTAGACCAGCATGCCTAATTATACTTTACGCCACTTGATCTACTTCATTATAAATTATAATGGATCTAAAGCAATAGTATCACTTGTAAAAACCACTGGTCTCATGGATTTATCATCACTGTGTAATATGCTTGCAAATGCAGGTCTGTCTGCCTGCAATCAGTGCCTGTATTCCAATTACAATGTTAACGATTAAAAGGATTTATGACACATAAAGAGGCAACTACTGTTATGTGTTGGATTACACACTGAATCACACTCATGTGCATGCTTACCTTTTGAACTCTGCTTGTTTCTGGGAAGAGTTAATGTTAGAAGTCCCAAGCACCATGTTCTTCTCCTCATATTCCTTTAGTTTCTGCTTCAACTGTAGAATCTTTAGAAATGCAATAGAACATTTGAATAAATGTCAGAAAAGAATTTTAAGTATGACAATTTTCCAGGAGATTTTCTGGAATTTTTTTTTTTTTTTTTTTTACTCAGCACGGTAGTGTTGGTTGTTTCATGTTACCTCTTGCCGTTGCTTCTCACATATCACTGCGTACTGGCCAATGTGACTGTCCAGGCTTACAACATTACTCTTCAGCTGATAGGTAAGGGTAGAGAGAAAAGTGTAATGATTTAAAAGGAATTCATACATTTATAGTGTGAGAATCACAGCAGTTATTTTGCAATTAACAGTTATAAAGCAATATGAAAAATTTTAATACGAACCGAGGACTTAATCTCTTTGGCCCTGTTGGCATATTTAAGTGTGTTGTGGGTGTCATCATATGACTTGGATGAGGGGCTAACGTTGGCAATCATGACCGTCCTGCAGTTGCCTCCCAAGGAATCTTTAAGTATCCGTGTCAGCTTGCTGTCCCTGTACGGTATGTGAGCTTTCTTACTCTGAAACAAACGAGAACAGTTGACATTAGCCTAAGAAATAAGACCATTTTGGATATTTGGGTCCACTTAAAGTGTACACAAGCAAGCAACTCAGAAAATATGAAAAACTCTTGGGATTCCATTTACTTAGAAAAATACATCAAATAAAAAAAGGAAAGGAACAAATAAAGATTCTGGGAATCCACCTCTTCTGAAACATGACACAAATCAAAATGAAAGAAATAAAAAGTTTCTGTGGTATGCAGAGGAGCACACATGTCAGATGTGCCTTAATATGCATTCTCCATCTGGACAAGCTCCACAAGAGAAGCTTAGTCACATTACACTGTTTGGTGGGGACCAATAAACCTAAAGGGGAACAAAATTCAATATGGAGTGTTCATTTTAGATTCCAAACAGGGACCATCCATCCACAGTACTACACTGGAGTCTCTCTGCAGCTGGTTTGTCGTAACCGCTCAGTCTGTAATAATGGCATTAGGTAAACTACAGCTGCTTAGACGAGTCACAATCTCATGAGCGTTGCGATTGCAGAAAGTCAAATTAAAGTTAAGCAACAAAGGAGTGTAAAATGATCTGTTTTGGGGTTCGCAGCTGTGCCTGCACTTCTCCCTGGAAAAACCCTAAGCCTACATCTAGACTCAAAACCCTAGTTATAGTTCATGTCAGGTCCAGGGAGTTTCAGGATAACTGTGCCAATTTGGAAAAGCTCCTTTCTTAATAAGAGCAGGCATTCAAACATATTCTTTTAGCGAAGTCTGTTTCTAAACCTAAACAAGCATATTTCACTATTCAAATGTTCGTTTTGACTCCATTAGTCAAACAAAGATTTGACAAACACAGTTCTGTGGTTACATATATAACACATACATAATAATGTAACCCTTTTTGGGTGATTTTACTGAGGCAGGTTGATGACAGATGACAGAAAGCTTGCTTCTTCTTAAAATTGCTGTAAGGAGCCATGTCTAAAAATGTTGGCAACCACATATCAGCATTTTCAAAAGCATTAAGTCAGATTGTCAATATCAAATGTATCCACTTTTTACAACATTTTCAGAAAGCCCCATTTTTGTGGGTGGGAAACAGTGGCTTTGTGTGGATGGAAGGCCAACATGGAGAGAAAGGATGTGTCATAAAATGTATCTGCATTAGCTTGGACATTGCCTAAGGCAAACAACTTACAACAAAAACCTCTGTGCAGCATAGCATGAAGATGACATACTGAACAGCCCAAACAGAAGTAGCAGGCATTCTTCTCACTCAAACGAAAGGCATGTCAGCCCAGACACAAGTGGGGACATTCTTTCCTGTAAACAATGGCCACAACATGAATTCCTTGTCTGCCAACAGTGAACACTGGAGCACCAATAACCATGGCGCTAGGGTGGAGAAGGAGTGGGGATTAGTGGTGGGCGTTGTAGCCTGAGCAGATCAAACTACTCTTGAGTCCACAACTGCAACACTCAAGAATGGTGAACAGGGTCTAACAGTAACTGGACAGTGTCCATGAAAGAACACAGTTTTAACCCAAGATTAAAGTAACCTGTTGAAGAAGGATCAAATTTCAACATGGCTGTGGTACATTTGCACAGCACTTCCTAAATGCATGGTGCCCGCTTGCGCCTCATCCCTTGAGACGCATGTGTAAAATGAGAAGACTGCTTGACAGGTTAATGTATGCAACTGGAATGAAATAATACCCAAATACTCAGTTGACCCTCCACTTCCCAGGCTCTGTTTTATATGGAGGCTGGTGGTCAACTTAATATACCTATAACCATAATAATCTTAAGAACATCTATATTTACTGATTACTTGAAAAGAAGAATACTAGCTTAAGACCGATACTAAACACAAAACATTTCATCTGCTAGTAGTTTGTGATGTGTGTGTAAAATGCACATTTATTGCAATAAATAAAAGGTGAGAATGACAGTATACTATTATAAACATTTTTTGTCAGATTATCTGTATACATGGTATTAACATCTGTAGTTTGATTGAGTGAAGAGAGTAATGCCAGACCTTGGTTCAGGGCAATATTCATTAATATCGAATTTGATAATATCGAATATTACAATATTTCTCATCATATGCAAACTTTTTTTTTTTTATAATATCTTACTTTTCTTTGCATTTTACTTCTTTGCTTGTACCTTGGCATGGGACATAAAACTCTCAACTGCTGTTTGGCAGCACCGCTTATACCTGAAACATAAAAAAAAAAAAACCTACAGCCCATACCTAGTCAACCCAAACTATAATACAACAATGCAGACTACACAGAATCCAAGATTCTTTATCTAAACTATACCTACCAGACTATATCTCATGTTTTTTTTTCTTTGCAATTTTCTTTTGAAGTCTGACTAATTATTAATTTATTAAATGTTAGTGTGTATTTTATTACTTTTGTTGGTTCAAACTGATGAATCTTGGTTTGACTGTATCTTATTTGTTAATTGCTGTAGATCCTTATTTCAAAAGCTTCTGATTAAACCATCATTCTAACTAATTTCAGGCAGAGTAGTGTTTCGTTTGTTACCAAGCTAACCAACCACTTTGTTCACTTTCTAGTCTGACAGATACCACTGTGTGCAGCTGTCTTTGCTAACCAGGGGGTGTCTTCTGTGCATTCAAAATTCAAGATTCTGAGTGTTTCAACAAGCACACAACACTGTTTGAATGTTAACTCTTTTGTTAACAGATTCCTAATTTGAATTTCCAGCTGTCATTGACACATGTGAGATTGCTCCAAGCCAACAGAAAATGTGAAACACTGTTAAATATTTAAAGGGAGACCATATTTTCCAGTTTCTCTTTTCTAGTGATTTCTCTATTACTAGAGAACAAGTCCAAACTTTTAAAGGTTTTTTGGAAGGGGTGGCAACCTGGTACTGGAGCATAATGTTCTTGGGAAATTTGAACAATATTCACAACAATGGCTGCACATGTAAAATGTTGACGCATATTTTTTGACTATTTTATGACCAGAGCAATCATTGGACCTAATGCCAAAATTACATTGACATAACCACCATTCATTAAAATATTAATTGTTATTACTCTGGTTAATTCAATTCCTGTTCCTTATTTTATTTCCATTATTTTGTATGATGGGGCTTCTTTAGTACATGGAAATTAATAACCGTACAGCTTGCGCATGGAGTGCACCAGAAACCTCAGCACCTATTTTTTGCTCTGTTTAGAACACTGGTAAGTTTTCACATTTATCCAAAAAACTGTTGGGTTACTTTTCCAGCCCTCTGTATGTTATGTTCAGAATATGTAGGGTAATAAAAACTCACCTTTGGGTCAGCAAGAGCATTGATAACATTTCCTAGGGCAAGGAGTGAGCGATTGATGTTAGCACCTTCCCGCAAACGTGCACCCTTCGCGTTGGTGGCACTGGCTCTCTCTGACCCTGCCAGATCAATCAGGCTCATTTTGGCAACGCAGACATTAGGATTGAGGCTAGCGGTTTTGTCCTGCTGTCTCAAATATATCTGAAAAAAATAACACAAAATTGTCAATTTAAGATGCATTGTTAGATGTTTGTAGTGAAACAAGGTATTTTAAATTCTTATTATCTTATAAACTGAAGATATTAGTAACAGCATCCTTGAAATTGAGTAGAAACACTTTAAAGTTCAGCGTTTGCATTTATGTTTCTTACTTTGGTAATTATTGTCTATTCTATATTGTTTTCTTATTTCAAGTCATGACATGATGCTACCACCTAATTGTCCTTTGGGATTTCAATAAGATTGGATTGATATACCTGAAATACAGCGTGGGACCGGGAAGAGGTGGCATTCATATCAGTGGGGTGTTGCGTCCTGTTTCGATTGCCAGAATCCAAAGCCTCAAGGATGTGCTCTGCAGATTTGGGCTGTATAGAGAGAAAGAAAAAAGAGAAAAAGATTACATAGATGGTTTGTGAGCCAGTAAAAGGACCACTGCAGGGCACTTGAACACAAAAAACAACAGAACAGTGAGGGGGCTCAACATTAAATAGTTTGTATATGTAACCCAGTTATATAGAACAATAATTGAGTTTTAGAAATAACTATTCATTGGCTAATTTAATCATTTTGTTTGAGAAAACAACCATGTCCACACAACCTTTAAATTTTTTACCAATTCATTAAGAGAAAGGAAGTTGCTTGAGAAGATTGTTTTCCTGAATGGTATCTCCCTCACATCATTTTCTTGTAATGTCTTACCACAGAAAGTGCATTTTTAAATATCAATGCTTGCAGGGGAGCACAATTCTTATCATTTATTCTTATACAACCTCTACAGACTTAGAAAATATGATTTTCTAATTAAAAACATTACATTATGTATTGCAAAAACAATTAAGGGAAATCGAAATTAGACTGAGTGTAATAAATTGACTTTGCAGTGACACCAGTATTTACCTTTAATAAGCTCTATGATGCTAGGGGGAATGTGTATGATACATGCTGCTACTAACCTGATGTAGTGTGAGGCCCTGCACAACCACTCCTTTAGAACTGTCTTCTCTCACTGCAAGAGGGCCTACATTAGCCAACAAGTCTCTGATCTGTTCATTGTAAACCTGTAAACAAACAAACAAACAAATATAAATGATGATCAGTGGCAAATCCATTAAAATCATCCAAAAAGATTAGTCAAGATAAACATGTATGGTGAGGTAAAGGCTCTGTATGAGTTAACACTTAAAGAGTTAACAGTGAAATGTTTCAAAGCCAATAAAGCAATGTGTAAATGCTGCAGTGCCAGACAAAAGTAATGTGGTTCAACTTTCAAAGAATACAGCAGCTGAAACCTTTCAAAGTCTGAGAATCACTTTAACACAAACATGCACAGGTTATGCACTAATACAGATGACAACAGGAAAACAAACTGAAAAAAAAAAACCCCAAAACAATAAAAAAGTAAAATATTCACCTCAAGATATGAGAATGCAACAGTAAACACCTTCTCCTCCTTGGCATCATCCATGCGTTTGAACAACTCTTTCATGGTACGATACATGACCCCGGGGTCGTCTTGTGAACCTAACATTGTATGTGTCTTGCCTGCTCCGGTAGCACCGTAAGCAAACACTGCAATTGAAAAACAATTTAATCAAAAACAACTGAATGACATCTCTTTAAATTAAAGCATATACACTGTATAATATGAACGCTTATCGCAACAACATTAAACTTGCTTTGGATACAACACATCCACAGACTCTAATGTGAAAACTTGGAATAGGAGAAATGAAAGCATCAAATATACCTTTTGAAATGGGGCCCAGAAAAGCTGTGCTTATCATGCTTAAATGAGCTTAATTGATTAGAATTATGTTCTGATCAGCCTAGATTTGACAGTGGGCTTACATTATGTAATACGGTCTCAACACCATCGAAATGACAAGCTTTAAACTCACACCAATGAAACAAATACAACTCAAAAAATTTTGTATACACAGTACAATTCAATCAAGATAAGATAAGTGGTAAAAATTTTGTGTCCACTATACTCTCAGTTGCAAATTTATGAGGAAGCTAAAACTAATGAGGGGTAATACAACAGTCCTGCAATAAATCCTACCTTTATGATGGACCATTTATATCAACAATGGTAAGCTAAATTTGAGTGAGATAGAAAACTAGCGGAGCTACAGAGCTAGTTAACCTAGATCTATAACTGGCTGCTGTTGTCCCTAATTCTGATAGGAGCTGTGATTATGATCACAGCCATCGGATGATATAGCTTTGGCTATTGCTGTCTGTGATCGTGGCTGTAGATATGGCTGTGCTTTGGTACAATTATAGCTGGGACACATAAAAACTGGCTGTATGCAGGAGTTGTTTGTATTCACTGAACTGACATGGTTGTGGTGGCTGAAGGCTGTAATGAAGCTACTGTGTTCTTTAACTCCTGTGGTGTATTGGTAAAACATCTATAATGTGTGATAGAAGCACCATGTGTTCAAATCCCATGTGGCTCAACAATGCTTTCGTTGCTGATGTTAATAGAAGCAGTAAAGAGGGTACAGTACAGTACAGCTACGTAGCCTTATCCTTAGCACCATCAATACAACCACAAATACAGCTGTAATACGAGCAATAACCATATCACAGCCACAGCTTCAACCGCCACAGTCAGGCAGAGTAGCTGCTTTTGTTGTGAAGCTAGTGACTGTATACAGTCAAAGCTCGGTCACTGGAAAGGCGAAATGAACAATACATGCAGAAAATTAAGTGTCACATCATCTCTCCTTTCTGTTGTATGTGCAGAACATTGCGAGGGAAGGCAAAACTTTTATATATAGTTTTTTATATTTATAGTTTTAACACATTGTTTGCATATATTCATGTTACCTGTGCAGTTAAATCCATTCATCACACCATCCAACACTACTTTAGTGGTGTTCTCAAAGATGTCAACTTGGGTAGAGTTCTCATTGAAGACATGGTCGAAAACAAACTTGAGATCTTTGTTAGCCCTTTTGTTGATGTTTCTGTTTCGTACTCTTTGTGACCCAAAACATGACATGTCCTCTTCTTTGGGGTCAAATATGAGCATGTGGTTATCAACAACCTGGACCACATTTTGACAGTTTTCACGCTTCTCACTGTCATTGGTTGGCCTCACTCGAACAACCACCTTTACATGGCTGCACACATTACTTGCCATTGTGGTCACCCTGCATCAACTGACGTGTTGCTGCAAAACAAAAGAAAAGGGTTAACTGCATTTCCCACATTATAAAATGAAAACACCAATGTAATGTTTAATCCTGATTAAATCACTCAAACCAAGAGAGGAACTGGGGAAAATGGACAGGAGACAGGTGTATTAAAATTGACTTGACTAACTTAAGTCACTAATTCGCCTCCCTGAAAGGTTTGTCTCAGCTTCTCCTTAATGACATTGCAGGTAATAACAAAATCTCAACACATCACATAACCAAGCAGGCACGTTTTGCTGTTTTATAGGTTGTGTAGGGCATGGTTTCAAAATTTTGTTAGTGAAGGTCAGCATTACATTACTGTAAACCACAAATGTCCTTTATGAGGGGTGGGAGATGTATTTTAATACAACAGTCCTGCAATAAATCCTAGTACAATGTTGATTATTTTGTTTTGTATTGTGACACATACAATCTTTCTAATATATGTCATAAAATATTTTGTCTTTGGTAAAAAGTGGTTTGTATATTATTTTTGAAAGTATTAGAATAATTCTTCTGCTGTATAAAAGTGAATTTGTTTGTGCCAGGTGTACCTAATAAACTGGCAACTAAGTGTACACAAACAAAATCACACATGTTCAGACTGGGTGTGCCATGTTTGTGTGTTCTTCCCTATCACTGCATAGATAACTATGAATACCATGCTTCTTTTCTGCTGATTACAAGAAAACGAATGGACTAACGTTACAGTGGCTGGGAGTCAGTTTCTCTCCTTTTAAAATACAATAAGTAAAATCTACCGTTACGTTTAAACAACGAGGCTTAATAATGACATTATACATCTTGTCTAACAGTTAAGGACTAGTACCTCTCAAGTCACGATAGAGGTTAGATACAAGGTATTATTTTACAGTTAGTTAAGTGCAGAATATATGAATTGAGTCACATGTTGCAATATGACGCTTTTAAAAGGTAAAAGGATTGAATATGTGGCCAACCCTCCCGGTCTGTCAATCACTACAAACTCATGTTATGCAGCTTAACAATGCTGTAGCTCACACAACTGTATTATAAACTCTAGTCAAAATACTTTAGTTTTCAAACATACCAACTATGCCAGACTGTGTTTTGAGGAAATGTGAATAAAACAAAGAAAAAGAAAGTTAGCATATTAATTGAAACGGTGTCTGAGGTTTGAATGTCTACTGTCGCTTCAGTGAAGACCTAGATGAAGCTGACACGTTATAGAAAGCTGTTAAATGGTTTAAAAAAGAAGACGAAAGAAAAAATTACAACCTTAAAGCTACTTAAGGGAATGTGAATGGGTTAACTTGGCAGGGTTGGCTAACGCCTGCTAGCTAGCTCTCACACAATTTCCAACGGTAAGTTAGCGTCTTCATGTCGGTTACACGGTGTGGGGATTATTATTACGCCTTACCTTTTAGTCAGTAACCGTCGTCTTTCGGTTCATTAGCACGGTAACGTTTTCCAATGAGAAACAAGTCGTTCGTGTTAGGAAAATTAATTTGCTAGCAAAGCTTATAAATAGTCATAGCTAGCACGACAAGCGCCAATAATTTCAAAAACAAGCCTTCTTCCTCTGTCGCAGCGTATTGGATGTGAGCCGCTGGTCAAGGGGCGGACCGGCGTGACGCAGTGAGCATGCTGGTGCCGAAGGTGGAGCTACTCAGCGGTCTACTACGGTAAGCTACAGTTAACTTGCCTGTGGCGTACACACAGTTCACTCGGAAGAAATACTTTTAAATATAATAAACTGAGTGTACTGTTGCGCACATGTTCATTTATTCGTTGACAATTTGTGAAGCTAACTGCGTGGCGTCATCCAACATGTCAGGTGTGAAATGCTCAGCCACTGCTCGTCTAAACACCATTGCAGCTAGTACACACTTTTGTGATCAAGGTTAACAAACGTATCGTTAAAAGCCGAGATAAACCAAACACCTCTTTAAAACTTTTTGTGCTTAGCGTGTACACGTGTAACCCTACGTCTGTAATCCCCAACCACTCATGCACACTTGCCCCATGCTAGCTCTCTTATTCATAGCAAGGTAGGTTGGCTA
Source organism: Seriola dumerili (assembly GCF_002260705.1). NCBI lineage: Eukaryota > Metazoa > Chordata > Actinopteri > Carangiformes > Carangidae > Seriola > Seriola dumerili. The sequence goes on from NW_019175554.1 coordinate 2,620,963, forward strand.
ATCTGCTTCACAGCAAAACATTGCTTTTGTTTCAGAATAGCAGGATAACATTACGTGACGACAGACGTGTGGTTAAATGAAATGATCTTTTAACAGCTACCACCAACCCGGGGCTGTAAAGCTATGCGACTGTGACCTACCTGCTCCTAGCTTTCTGGCTAGCAGCTAAGTGGCCATTGCAATAATAAGAGAGGGCCCTTGTAAAAAATACCTCCTCCTTAAATTAAATAATAATGTCCCTATTATCCTTGGAATGATTCACCTCCTTTCACCCAACTAGAGAGGGGATGGGCTGTTTAAAATACTTATATGGTGTGAGACAAAACCTCCTTTATGTTGTGATGGTCCATTCTTTTGGCAATTGGCTATAAAATGATTCAAATAATCACAAAATGATTCATAAGTGATGCTAAATTTACAGTAAATTTGATTTTGATTCCTCTACTGCAGGTATTGCCCTCAGTCTGACTTCAATCATGCATTGTCACTCAGTATTTGTATTTCCACCTCTTCAAGTACTGTGTAATTCTTTGCTGCCATTGAACATTTGCATTGCATTCACCAATGCCATGTGCAAACTGGTTGAATGCCTTCAGCTCCTGAACATATTTCTGTTTTATTAGAATCATACATAACTAACTGGGCTATAATTTTCAATACTTCCTGTTGCCAGGAAACACCTGGATACCTTTTTAACCATGTAGCTCACTTTGGTGCCTGGTGCAGGCTGTATTGTTTATGTAAAATGCTAAAATGTTCAACCAATCAGCCAGTGTTTTCAACTGACCTGAAATGTTAAGTGATGTCCCCTTGTTTTGGCTGGGCATCCAGTGTTGGAAACCACAGATGCTTAATCAGTCCAAAATCATTTGCATTATACATAGTTGTTATATAGTAGTACTGTATGTAACCATTTGGTATATATTCTTGGAAACTATATCGGATAATAGCATAGTAACTACAAAAATCTATAGTCGGTTATTTTAAAATCGGTAATAACCTGTCGCTTGCAGTCCATAACTCCAGCACCATCTTACTTAAGCTTTCAAAATACTGATATTCAACTGCATTACAAACCCTGCTCTTCTTAATTGGCTTAAACACTTAATAGCTTTGCTCTTATTTTCTACATAGATCACTTTAAGGATCATGATTTTCCACATGTCTCTGCGCTCCAACCCAATGTTACGGAAAACCAATCTGGCTGTGTGGAGAGCATGGCAGTCATGGAAGTTAGGCCTGCACACTTCTACAGTTGGTGCATCCCCTGGTCCTGGTCCCTGGGAAAGATCTGAAGCACTGTCTTCTGTTTCAACTGAAAAGCCTCCTCACACGCCTGTCATGCTCAAGGAGGTGCTTCAATACTTAAACATCCAACCTGGTCAGGTGAGTTTGTATCTTTGCTATTTGTGCTAGTTTTTTGATGTCCTGTAGAAAGTGAATGCCGGTTTGTTTTAATGTTTTTTTTTGTTGTTTTTTTTTTTTAATATGTCAAAGATTCACTGAGATTAAATGGGTGTCATGCAAAAGTATTAAAACAAAAGGAGTTGTGTAATTTTACCTCCTATTCTTACCACTATTGACAATAGAATGTATACAACCCCTGACATATTTCCACATCAAAAAGTTCCTTGAATATGTTCAGACAGCAAGTCTGATATGTGACTAAAATGAATCTCTAGTCCTGTCCACACTGATATTTGCAGGTGATTAGGTCGTATTTGTATTTTCAGGCATTGTTATCTAGTCTGCCTTGGTTGCTATAGTAATGGCATAGACATGCAAACTCATACTGGGAGGTGTTTCTTATATTCTGTCCCTCTAATGTGTCAGAACGTTTGAAACACCTATCAGTGTCATACAGTTTTTACAACACCACTACTAACTACAGTCCCAAAAAGTACAGCACAGTTGAATTAACACCTCCCTGACAGCATCAACAACAATTCATGTTAAAATCTTCACAAAGATGAGATTTATTGCAGAGCTGTTATATTAGTTTTCTAACAAATATACTGATTGGTTTTGAATTGGAAAATAATTACATAACACCAACGTTAAGAACTCGTTTTCCAAATTGTGCATTATAACACCTCAGTAGTATCGAATTGCAATCTGAAGATAACTGTTAGAAATTACAGCTTCACCGATGCTTATTCTCTTTACTGAGATGTTTGTTGCTAAGGTAAAAATTCTGTTCACACACTATATAACAACTTGTTATAAAAACACACATGAATTGGACAGAGTGCCAGTATCTTGGCTTTCACTTAATGTATGTACTACCAGGACAGATGGGCATGAGTCAAAAGCCTTCTGGTGTGGCAGGCAGCATAGGAGGGGAAGTGATGCCCCCCCTATATAATGCATGGTCAAGGCAGGTGGGGGCCATGGGTCAACAACTTAGTCAGGAATTGCGCCACTGTAAGGCTGTTGGCAGGACACAGGGTGCTGCGTCGCTCCTGCCTGAACTTTAGCACCTCTAAACTCCTCCGCTGCCCGCCCATTTGCCAACTGTCCCAAGACAGCTTGCCAATCAGATGCTATTAAAAACAGTTTGATAGATTTTTGTTTTTTTTGTACAGTACGTGCTGTAGACCTCACTTAGTGTGACGTTCTGTGGAAATGTGACATGGTTACATTCAGAAGTCGTGTCTTAGATGTTGCTTCAGTGCAGATGTCTGTTAATTTATTTATTTATATGATGACACATATGTAATGTTGCAGTTTCACTGGTTATGTTATAACCACATCAACAAGTCAGGTCAAGTCAGTCAGGCAATCGGAAATCTGAATTCTGAGATACCACTTTGACAGAGTTGCCATTTAAGCTATTAAATTTGTGGTGGTTAAATAATGGTGCCACTAGCAGATCTGTTGCTGTTAGGAGGAAAACTTACCGTTAATATTTGGCAAATATCCAGTGAAATCACTGAGGGCAGTGAGTTTAAGAATATGAATGGCTATTGTAAAATAATCACCAATATGCAATTGCTCTTGTCAGCTGAAGCAGAGTATGTATGAATGGAGTACTTAAGCAATGATGAGTGTCAGAGCAAATACTGCAGTTAAACCAAAGTGTGTAAATGGAGCCTTTCAGTGCCCTGCTGCCTCCCACACAGGACATCTGGCTGTAAATTTGTATGCAGGTAGCTAATTTGCACTGGTTGCCTACACTATATTTTCACAGTTTTCCAAATGGCCATCATGCTTGTTGGATCTGGCTTCATAGTTTGTCATATTTCTCCACTGAAAGCGTACATTAAATTAACAAAGAAGGACGCAGCTCACCACTAACTGACTTAAAGGTCCAATGCAATGATTTTCCTCCTTTTTTTCCTTATAGCCACACTACCTGAGATGTTCTAGGAAATGGTAATGTTGTTCACTTGGTCAAATACTTTTGCCCAGACTGAAATATGTAAACAACTGTCAGAGGGGATTACCATTAATTTGTTTGCAGATATTCATGTTCCCCTCAGGATGACTCCTGATAGCTTTGGTGATGCCCTGACTTTTAATCTAGCAGCACCACCAGCAGTTCAAAGTTTTATCTTATTCTGTCAAACATCTACGTACGAGATTGATTGGCGCAAAAATTTGTGCAGAGTCCTCTAGTGTGAGGTGACATTTGCGGTTTTGAGTGAAATGTCTCAACATTTATTGGATAGATAACCATTACATTTGGTACAGACACTCAGGCCCCCCTATTGGAGATTTTATACGGTTGTTGGGGTTGGCTAAAGACTAAAACGAAGATCACATTCTTAATAAGCCTACATGTATTTTTTCATGTACTCCATTGTAGAAAAGATAAGGCATGGTTTTTGATTCACTAGTAAATGTAGGTTTTGACACATTGAGCATAAAGAAAGAGTGTGAGACGACACACCCTGGGACACAAGGTTACAAAATGAAAAAGAGCTTTTCTTCATTTTGAGGTATGTATTCAAGTAATTTGACTTTTATTGGTTGTGACAGTTTGTGGGATGGTACGGTCCTAATGAGAAACCATGAATTCTCATTAGGACACTCATTGTTTCTACTGCAGGTGAAACCGTGTCAGACCATTAAGAATTGTAAAGACTTTACTGCAATTTAGTAGCCTGGTTCCAGAGCCCTTATTTGCTGACTGTCCTTCTCTCTGTTGTCTCAAGCAAGATATCTGTACAACTACTTGCCAGATATCCAAGAAATATGGTATTTATTTTCTTGGTCCCCAGATTATTTATTTTTATGTCTCACAGATCAATTATATATACAACAATATGATGCCTACATTTTTAATTAAGTTAACATTCTAGTGGTGTCAAGACAATGTGTTGACACCACAGTGTTGAATGCTGTTGATACTAGTACCATGTAATGCCTTTGGATTCTCTGTAGTATTAGCATTGCTATTGCTGCCTGTGCTCTTTACTGCAGAGCAACAAATCATTCAGAAGCTGATTGACTCAATTTTTCACTAAAATACTTTTCATTGCTTAAAGGCTAAAACTTCAGATCACGTAGTGATATTTCTTTAGGGAACATCTTGAGGAACATTTAGATGGTTGAATATTGACATTAACGCTGGTCCTCAAATTTACTAATCCCTTCTGATAGCAACATGAAAGATAGCCAACTGAAAATGAAGTTTATATTACATCCACCTCCACAGCACTTGATAATGTTAAGTCAGCTTAACTCTTTATGAATGGCATGCTGATGTGCATGTTTAGCAGTTTGTCCCAGGTTTTTTGTCACTGGTTCTTGTTTAACTGTGTGGATTATAGACAAAGTTAATCCATGAGTGTCACAGAAGAACTGGTAGCATCAGCACAACACTGCGGACAGGGATATAATGCTGCTGATGCAAGATGCTTCTTAATTTTGGGCATTGGAGGACACTGTTTTACCAACCAAGAGCCAGGCTACAGTGTGTGGCTCTGTCGATGCATGCACGTTGTTGAATGAAGTTTTACATTGAAACAGCAATTAGTTAATTTGTCCATTCATCCTTCTGTCACATTATTGTCTAGGTCTTATTGGCAAAAGATATTTTGACTAAATAGTTTTCAATTGTTATTTTTATCTAGATTTGGTCAAATGTTTGTAGTTGAAAATGATTGTCAAAGAATATTTTTCATCACAGTTTACATTGACAAAATTAACACTGGTAGGTAACACAGCCCAGGTAAACTGAACTTAGTTGGGGGAGAAAAATGAATTGAAATGAATACCTAAACTGTCCATTGTAAACATCCATCACAGTTTACTTTGGTGAGTAGTGGTACAAGGTTAAAAGTGAGCTACAAAAATAAAACCCTAGTTGTAGTAAACTGTAGTTTTTCTATTGCAGAATTTATTATTTAAATTGTCCAGATATAGATGTTTGCACTTGTGAGTTGGGAGTGACTCCCTTTTTATCTAAGGAGGTCAGTGAGAGCTGGAGGGACTCAACTACCAAACCAAGACAATGAGCTGAAAGCTGTGTAGAGCTGCACAGTGTGGTGTTGATGCTCAGTGGAACTGGCAGAACCTGACCCAAATCACTGAGTTCAGTTTTAATATTAAAAAATGGGGGTTTTAAACTTTGCTGCTATGTTTTTTCTTTCTTTCTTTCTTTCTTTCTTTTTCTTTCTTCTTTTTCTATGATATAATACTTTAATGTGAAACCTCCTCTTTAACACAGTAATACTTATAGTTCAGTAAAACAGTTGTGCTGAAAAGACGAAGCATGAGGAGTCCTCTACTGGCGCAGACTTCTTGCGTAGGGGACCTCCTCTAGAACAGATTAATGAGCCATCAGCTGAGAGTCCAGGGGAGAAACCCTGTGCTGCTTTAGGAGAAACGAGCTGCCTACTCTTACATTTCAGTCCCAACACACTCCCCCTTGTGGAATTAATAAGGCCATAAGTGTGAAACCTACTTTTTTGGATCAATATCAGAGTCTTTCAACCCTCAACAAATTTTTTTTTGAGCAGGTTTAGACAGATAACGAATATTGGTTAGACAGATACATATTATAGCTTGTTTTTTTTTTTGTTTTTTTTTTTATCTCAGGCGATGCATAAAGGTATATCTTTGTCATTTGCTGATGCCAAAGGAGATTTAATTTTCTCAGTTAATTAAATATAGATTTGAAGATATGTTAGTACTGATGTTGAATGAATGACATAGTTTTATAATTTATAAGTCAAGTTAAACTGTTTTTTTCTTTTTTCTTTTTCTTTTTTTTTGCCTACACACAGAATAATTAGGTTCTGAAATGCAAACATCACTTATGGCATTGGGCCAGTCTTAGAAATTTCCACATACACATTACATCCTGTTCAGTCAGTATTGGTTTCTATGTGTAGTTTCTGTTTCTGTGTTCAAATACATATAGAATGTGACCTCTTAAATACTGATTCACTTAACTCTTTACTAAGCAAATCCAAAGGCAACAACAGAACAGTTAAGAACTCAAAAAAGTGTAAATTGTTCTTAAGACTACCAAAGCACTATAATTTTCAGTCTGGGGTCATCATGAAAGTAACAGAAGCATTAATGCCAGCTCATGTAGAAAGCAGATGGTCGCCAATGTGGAGCTTGCACACCATAAATAGCGTGAACCAGGCTAGACTCATGATGACAATTGAAATCTAGCACAAAAATACAGCAAAACAGGCAACCCACAAATCACAGGTGTTGTATCTTGTTAAGGCCCTGAACCACAGCAGACTAAGTTGAGTGCTGCATTTTTCACTTCCCCAGTTATTTGGGTTATTTGGCTGGCTGTAATTTGGACACATGAAGTGGCACTCTGTTCTATGGATAGATGACCACAAAACACTCCACCAGCTGCTACTTCTCAATGTTTTTTTGTTTTTTGTTTTTTGTTTTTTTCTTGCATTTTTAGATGCAAGATAGAAGAGGAGGTGTGCCATAGTCTCACATGAAGTACTTAATCATTTACCATCTGTTTAATCTCTCATTTTTACATTAAATGTGAAGACTAAGAGCTCAGGTGTTTTTGTGGAATATATCGTTTATGGGGGCTGTCAAGGCAGAAAAATGCATCAATGTCAATGAATGCCATTGTGAGAGCAGGATCTTTTTTTTTTTTTTTTTAAACCAGGTACTGAGTGTACCAGCTTGTGAAGAAGGGCATAGTTATGGTTAATAAGTGGTTGTCTTGTCAAATTAGAGTAAAGTCTTACAGCTGAATTTTGGATCAGCTGAGGTAAAAAATGACTCTCTAAGTCTACAGTGCAGAGAGTTTTATGTACTTTTGTGCAAGGCTGTTTAGAAACTTAATATGCAATCTCTGAAACCTCGATTGTAAAACAGACAGTCAGCAATTTGAAATTTTAATATGTGTGACCTATACTCTCTTTCTGGTCTTTGTCAGCACGTGGGCTGCAGCATATGAGATGTATTCTTATTTATATCCTTTTTTTTTACTTTATCTGTGTTTTCTTACTTATATTCCCGGCTTCAGCCAGGTGAAGCGCTGTTTTGAATACAAGCAAAGGCGTAATATGAGCTTGTCTCTTCAAATTAGTTAAAAGCCTTGTAGTTGCTGTTTGGAACATGCAACTGAAGTCAAGAAATGGCTTTAGGAGTAAATATGAAGTACAAGGAGCCACAGTAGTTGCTTCCTGAAGATGTTAAAGAACTTTGTAACATTGTTAAGATAAGCGATTTATAAATGAAGTTTTATTTATTCTGATTTTAGTTTTGTACTGAACATACATGTTGTAAGTGAATATGTATTTTATGAATATTTCAGGAATTTACTGTAATCTTTTATTTACTATTTTCAGTTTCTCTAATCAGAGTAAAATGTGGTTGTAATTGTAGAAAGTTACATATGCTTTAAAGTAACTTTTATTTATATTAAGCCTATTGAAGTTGTTGTATAGTCATATTTTAAAAAGTCCAGACAAACTCATGTGTTATACACAAGGCACAAAATAAATATTATCTGTAATATCACAAACAAGCAACTTACTGTTTTCTCTATACTAAATTTTCCACCACAACTTCTTCTTGGGTCTTGCCAATGTTTTTTCTTTTTTTTTTTTTTACACTCCTTTTTTGGGAGCACTGAGTAGTGAAAGAGGAGGCTGGTAAATAATTGATCCTTGTAATTAAACACTCCAGCCAGGGATGCTGGGGCTGATTGACGGCCAGATATTAGGCCCTTGTCTCGTAAGGTTGCAAGTTTAGTCTGAGGTTATCAGTGGCCAGAAGAGTCTTTCTCCCTCCCTGCCTCATTACTTTCATGAGTAGAACATTTCATAGTGGAGCGGTGGGTGGGGGTGTGGTGTGAAGACAGTCTGGGACTTCATTAGCCAAATGGGGTGCCTCAGTCTACAGAGCGCCAAATTGTTCAGCCTTGCTGAGCAGACAACCCCTTTGTGGGTGCTTCACCATGCTGTCCTGTAGAGTTGTTTTAGCCCTTTCATCTTACACATTCTTCAGCTTCAGGTTCACATGAACAACAACTTAAACAAATAAAGCGAGCTTTCCTGAGCACCTACCTGAGCAGATGGTGTCTATCATAGTTTAGCTAAAGTAAACCTCACTCCCATCCTCCAAACTATATTTGCTCACCATTCAATTTTGCTACAGTGCTTACAAAGCTGTATCTTACACCTTACAGTACAGTATATTGTCCAATAAAGCATAAATGCTCCTCTAAAAGTAAATAATTTCCCAAATGTTGCCCTTTATTAATGTTTGAGTGACTTTGCCATAACAATGTGGACTGTGTGCATGCGTGCGTGCGTGTGTGTGTGTGTGTGTGTGAGACAGAGCGAGACAGAGAATATGAGAGAGAGCAAGAGAGAGAGAAACCTTTTTACATCTGAAGCATCCACATAACATCAAATAACAGTGCATGGCACAGGGGTAAACTGGAAAGTGTGCTGGTACAACATCAATTACTGAGAGCTATATTTGCATGTAGATTTAATAACAATTATTGAAACTGTATAAGTCTATGCTCACATGCATCCAATATTGCTAAACGTAGTAAAAATAAACTGGAACCTATTCTCGATGCTGAATTGATACTATTACAGCAGGTTTTATTGCAATATTTACATTTGTTCCTGGTGTGTGAGTGCGTATGCTAATCAGATACAGCTGGATTGAGATGACTCATTCCTGCAACACATCTTCAATTGATGTTTGCGTGAGGTCCAACTGAATTATCTCGGTGGTGTTTCTTTTAAATATATTAATGATAATTATATAACAAAACATTTATCATTTAGTCCAATTACTATTTATCACTGTTATGGTTTAGGTATCATTTAGATTTACTGACTATGGTTTTAATTAATATTTTTCCGATCGGCTCTGGATTTATCAAATGGCTTTCATAGTCTCATGGTATGAGACTTATAAAAATAAGCTGAAAGCAAATTTTGTTTTTCTTTTTTGTGAAGTAGCAAAAGAGAAGAAAGCAATTATATTGCCATGTACAAGGTGAATATTTCTACACTTGTTTCTAACTGAAGTTGATGCCTGAGCATTAACTTGGGCATTTTTATACCTTGCTGCAGTAAATGGTTTGTCATGTTAGACATGCTTCCTCTCTTGCATGAAATTGTGTTTTAACAGCGATGTAATTTTGCTATATCACTACTTTCTACTGTAAAGCCTAGCCACACTTACGATTGTTACCATTAGACTGTCATATTGTAAACACTAAGATGTGTGGTGATAGGATGATGTAGATGAAATAGTATAAACCTAGGTCAATTTAAGCTGAAGGTAATTTAAAGCAGGTGCGATATATACTTTCTTACTGATCTTCCTCAGCATATATTCCTGCATCTAAATGATCTTTATGAAACTGCTGTTGGACCTTTTCTGATAAAAGTCATTTGCACTGACCTTATCTGTGTAACCAACATTATCTATATTCCCAGTAGCATCCAGATGAAGTTCTGTTGTTCTCAGCTGGGGTGCTCCCACTCCTTGCCTACTCCATTTCTTGAATACTTTGGCAGGGAAGAGTGTGTCCGCTTGACACTACATGACACTACTGACCTAAACAAGTAACAGAAGTTTCCTTGCTTCCCGCTCATTGTTCCTACGCCATGTCTACCTCCACAGTTAGAGTGACCCCGCTTGGGCTTGTTGATTTTATATACACTCTCTCAGCATGCAAACACCTTGCTTAAAATAATCTCCTAAGTACCTTGGTTCTTGAATACAGTGGGTACAGTCTTCTCCCATCTCAGGCATTTTAGTGAAAGTCTTTCTGGGGACCATTGCATCAATTGTCACATTAAGACCTTTGAGACTTGCCTCATCTTCTTGCCAGCATACCACCCTTATACTTAATGGGTCAAAGTCCAGATGTGCTTTGGCTCACATAACACATTCACCTCTTGCTGATGAGTACCTGAAGAAAATATATGCACACTGACAGCAGTGCTAGATGTAGTAAATTTCACCCTCACTCTATCAGCAACATGATGCTGACATACAGCCCTCACACCAACTTACATACTCTCCAGGCAACCTGAGGCTCCTGAGAATGATCGCTACTTCCCAAAGGCTAAAAACACTGATGTTAGAGATTGAAAACATGGAGGTGGCTGATGGTCATTTGTCTGAGGGGCATCTCAAAGTGTGACCTTTGTTCTAGCACCTTAAGCTTAGGGTAGGTTGGTAGGTTGGTAGGTTGGTAGGTTGGTTGGTTGGTTGGTTTGTTTGACCATATAGACTGTGAGACAATTGACATTGGTCAACAAATGAACATTAATACTGTCATAGCCTGGTTGCAGAACTCTGAATTGTTGCCCAAATCTCTAATTTGTTGGAGTGAATGGGAACATCATCTTTCTGTGCCAGAGTCAGTAACAGATTCACACAAAAATACCCACAGAAATAACACAAATCAACATTAGTTCGATCCACAAGACATTTGTTATCTGTTCCCAGCAACCACAGCTTCTGTGTTGACTCAAAGTGACATCAATCACTTTAGGGCAAGATAATTCTCCCTCATAAACAGAAAACTGCTAACATGATCACAGTGTCAGAATGGATAATGAAGTGAAACAAAATGGCAATTCTGCCTGATTAATAGACTAATACTATGAGTATGGCCACCCATTGACACTGAGTCAATCAATAAGGAAAATATAAAACAATACAAAACTACAGTATGTCTAGCCTTCTCTGTAGCTTTAACTGCACTGACATGTGCTGCACTCTGTGGCCTCTAAACTACCTCCACCTCTTTTTAACAGGTACTGTAAGTAAAATAACATTGATGGACTGATGATAGTCCCAGTCATGGAAAGGCCCAGGGTAACTTAATCAAAAATCAGCTCATAACGCTGCACTCCGACGCTTCACTCCGAGCCGACCCCCTCCCCCCAGACATCTCCACTGCCCCCACCCCTTTCCCTAGTTCCTTTTATTTTATATTATATTGTCAACCCAGTCTTCAAACTACTGGAAGCATCTTCTTAAACGCCTCTAGATGTCTTTTCCCTATTACCATGCCTCCCACCACGAGGCCTTCATTTAGGTTGGCTCCTCTTTGCACTCCCTAATGGACTTGGCCCTGTTCTTCTTTTGTCTTCCTTTAGTACCATGAAATTCACCTTCAGGAGAGAAAGCCATCTTTCCTGATGCTTCTTTACATTTTGTGAATATAGTTAGATGATTCCACCCCCTCTCTTCAGTTTCACGTCTGTTTTCTCTTGGGCTTTATATAGTTTGCATTGTTTCCTTGTTGCACTGTATTGACAGTAATGTCACACTTAAGAGAAATCTTTCAGTGCAGGCACCAATGAAGCACGTAATCATTTTGAATAGATCCACCGCATCATATTTGACCTTATTTCTTGTTTCCTGTTAAAACAAAGAAATAGCCTTTTGGCATTTCTGTCACAGTTTGTGCTGTTTCCTATCCACTGGAAGTTAGCAGTCTATATTTTGTATTTTAAAAACTATGATTTGTAACCTTGTGAAAATAACAGCATATGTGGTCAGACAACCAAACTAAAAAGGAGTTTCCATTTTCATTCGAGACAGACCTCTTAAGAAAAAAGACAGCATTGGAAGTTCACACTGCTTTGAACAGCCTATGTTTACATTCAGTGCTAAAGCTAGAGGTAAAGTGACGTACAGGGCAGCAAAATGTTATAGGGAGTTATAGGGCAATATATAGCATTCCCTCAGGAATTGAGACCAGGGTTTGCATCTTCTCTCCTACCCAAACTCGTTGGTTTCTTTTAACTGTGAAAGTAATCTTACTTTATTCTAGTAGTTATAATTGCCTAAACTTCACAATGCTTTATTTTGCCTTATTACGCTTTTCTGGATAAATTCATTGTAATGTGCTTTTATTTATCATGCAGCAAAAAAACTCGTAAAAGTCCCCTCCAGACATGTTTTAATACACGTAAAATACTATGATTGGAATAATAATTTTAATAATCTGATATGATTCATCCACAAAAAAAGTTTAATTACTTTTGTAAAAATTTAAATTACATCTACCCATTCTCAGTCATTGAAAAGTCTAGAATCTATAATTATGTAAATAATTTTTATCTCAAACATTTACCTGCTGGACACAGGATGTGTACTTCACTGAACAGTTCATTCTCAGTCTGTGAGGATCCATGTTTCCTCGTCACACTTGTTCTAAATTGAATACTGAACCACGATTGGCTTCCAAACCAGTTGTTCCAAATTGTGCTTGTATGTGCACATGTTAAACCCAGATTTAAGGTGAGCTTCAACAGATGAATGTGAAAATAACCTTCTAGTGTCAAGCTCTGCACATACGTCATTCTGCACAGTGAAGGTCAAACATCCAAGTGAAGTAACAATAAGCAAAACACACAGTTTTTAGTGGGTGCGGACTTTAATGTTGCAGCAACAATTTAGCCAAATATTCTCTCTGGGTTTTAAGTAACAGAGTAAAATAATAATTGCTAAGTTTTCCTTACACAAAATGTCAAATACTGCAGAAATATCTCGCCCTTGAATGTTTATGTACCTGCTCAGTTGTGACAATTGTGAGTTGACTGAACTAATCAAAGTAATGAGGAGGATTTCACACACAGCAACCCTCTTTTCAACCCCAATCTAAACTGCTAGACTGAGGGAAACATTAATTTGATTATCATGAACCGCTGTCTTCCACAGCTACAGAGCACAGAAGTGAGGCTGTAGTCTTTGCCAATGTAAGGATGCATATCGTGGAGCAACTATGCTGAGTATTCAGATTTATCTGTTTTATGGATTAGGTATTTGTCATTTTTCATAAATTTTTCAGTATTAAATCAGTATTATTAATTTAGTTAGTTAATAGTTGAAGCCAGACATGCCGCTATAATAACATGTCTAAATTGTATCCAGTGTAACTATGTTTTGCCAGATTCAGCACCCTCCTGATGTAAAAGATTATTATAATACACATTAACATTAAATACAGACATTGTTATAGTTAAACACATACGATTATATTTAGAATATCTTGCACTAACTGTAAAGTCATTTTTAACAGTCCCCGGACCTTTTGTTGTAATTCTTCATTCTTCATCCTGCACATTTTACTGATGATGTTACTCACTATAATTTGCTTATTACGGTCTGCATTCAGTTTTATGCAAAAATGAATCTTTCCAGCAGAGAAAATGTAGCTCAGTAAATCTCCAACCTGCAAGACAAAAACAGACAGTTTGGCTGGGGGGGTGGGGGTGGAGAGTGATGACTCATGCACACAGTAGAGGTCCCTCCCTTTCCATTTCTTTCGGTGTCCAATCAGTTCTTCCCCAGCTGTCACTCATTGCCTCCAAATCAGATCCCCACAATGCTTTACTTTCCCCTGTAAATCACTTTATTTGGAAAGGTTTAGAATGCACAAGGTAAATAAAAATGCCATTAACATCATTTTGGTACACTGATGGATGCTCGATAATGTAATTACCTGGCAGTGCAGATGATAATCCTCTGCATACATGATGTTTTGGTTATGCAGTGGCCCCAATTTCAACTTAAACACACAAGAACAAATTTTGTAATGTTTCAGAATAGACTTTAAAGTTGCTACTTGAGCTATGTTTTAATTTTGACAGAAAAGAAGTCTAATAATTCATCAAAACAGTTCTCTGAGCAGCTAAATTAACTTCTTTTTTTAAATTCAGTTACTTTTAGATTACTTTTTCAGAATGCAAGCAGCCTATAAAATATGGTAGAAAGACTAATCGTTGTCTTGGATTGCCCACGTACAGTAAATATTGAGTTATTGGCTTATAGTTTCAGAGAAGATACAAGTGCCTGCTATCCCTGTTACTCCAGGGATCTCCTCAGCACCACCATGGTGTAAGAGCCAGTCTCAGGACTCCTTGGAGTGGGTGGATGCTTGACATGGACTTTATGAGCTTTATGTAGAGGAGGATGGGGACTGGGGTTTTCCTCTTTGCAGTCAGATTTTTATTGAAAAACATAACAAATGTAACCATAGAGCAAAGGCAGAGCTGGTATGAATTATGTGAAAGTGGTGGTGAGAAAAAAAAGAGTATTTAAAGGAAGGAAGGATATGTGAGGGGGTTGAGGACGTTATGGTGTTTGATTTGAGGTGAGTAGAGTGAGGGGAGATTACATTACAGTATTACATGAAGCTTCATATATCAGCATCCGTACATGAAGCATTTAAGATCAATCCAAAACTGAGCAACACATCATGTAAAGGAGGGTGCTCGGCAGGGACTGTTGTTTTTAATGGCACTGGTAGCATCTAGGAAGAACTCAAGGGGCATAGTATATCTTCATGTCCTCCTCCATGCTACAGGGTGAGTAAAAGCAATAGTTTTGAATGCAGTCATTCTAGTAAGACAAATAACCACCCAACCATCCATTAAATTAGGAGTCATTAGGTCTTCTAGCTTGGCATCCTACTTCAACAACTGTGACCCGAACTAGTGATAAGGTGATACAGTATTTAGGTTTCAAATCTCTTGACTGATTGCGCTACTATACCACTAATATTTTACTTGTTTTCACATCTGGACATTAAAATGAGAACAATAATTGTTGTAATCAACTGATAATATAATATTATAGATAAGATAATAAATATTTGTTGTGATAACAATTTTGGCCATAGCACCCTACCATAGTAACACCATCAGGTAGTTCAGGTGTAGCAATGCTGTTTCTACCCACTGACTACACGTGACAAATGTATTTAAATGGTTCAATTCCCGTTGGATCTTTGTCAGGTCAAAACGTTTAAAAATGATTAAGTCACCCATATACTATATGACCAGTAGGCTCATAGGCTCTAAGATGTGGCTAACTGTTAAAACCTGTTTAAGGTGACAACACTTCTCCAGTACGTTTGCATCTGCATGTGACGTTCATATAATTGGGCTCACATGGAAATACATCATGTAGAGTCTGGTGTATTCCAATAATTGTGTTTTAACATTGGATCTTAATGTCAGTGGTGGTGTTGTACTGGACTATCTTATGTTTCTGATATAAATGGCAAGGACAATAAAATTAGAAACTGCTCTCACTATGATGTAGTATTAAACAGTATTGTTGAATTGCATTAGATTCGAATTGCATTATATTGTTAGGTGTACCTAATAAAGTTGCCACTGAGTGTATGTTTGCTATATATTCACAGCAAAAAATATTAGTGGTATTAGAGGTTTTGTAAAATTAGTTGTATTTGTGTTGTTGTATTGTTTAGGGATGAGCATTTAAGGTTCAGTTCGCCCACAACATGACAAAACATATTTCCTTTAGTCGTTTGGAGCCATAGTTTGATGTTCATATGTTTTGCTGCTATTTGTCTCTGAGATTTCTGCTGCCACCCCACTACAATGTTGTGCGCTGTTGTGGTGCTCATTCCCACAGGGCCCCGCCTGTTTGAGCTACGCAAAATGATGTATTCACACCTACAGGAAAAAAAAAAATTTGTCACCAGTTTACCTAACCTGAGGGACAATGTTGAGTCTCCTCTGACAGCTCCCACATCCCTGGCTTTCCCAGGATCAGCACCTTGGACAGCGATCATTGCACATTTACAGTATGTACAAAATGATAAAAATGATCCACCTGAGGTGAAAGCTGGAAGATCTATTGTTAATATTATTTCAGATTATTTACATTTTTACTTTTCCCTAGAGTGATTGTCATCCTGTAGCCTCCAGACAGATGTTAACCTGCCGCTGCTGGAAAAATAGAAGCACTAATTGTAAAAAAAAAAAAAACAAAGTTATGTAGGGCTCAATGATAAATATTGGTTTGATTTCCCGACTACTCAAGTATGTCACTTTCTCCCTGTGAGAGCTAGCTTTGCTTGAATACCATTAAAATACATCTTTTCTATTTTGTTTTCATATTTGCAAGATGTTTAAAGGAGTAGATTTGGCATTTCTTGCCTTTTGTTCAAGCATCCACTGCTGCCAGCTGGTCAATTTAAATTCAGTTTATGGCGGTTTCAGCTCCTGGTTATTTTTCCTCCTCCCATGGACCAGCAAATATGCAGCATAATCATGTCATGCACATGCAATCATACTCAGGTAGAACATTCATGATTATTACAGTAAATAAAGAGACAATGTGTTTGTGTTTGTTAATGTTAAACTGTGGGGTGGCCTGTGAATTTGCATTGCAGTGCTTTCTGACAGGGAGTGAGTTGGTACAAGTGTCTTATTGAAGTATCTGCACTTCTCGGTTCTTTCTGTCTTGGATTTTTGTCAAACATGGACTTCTAGTTACACAGATCTGTGTTCTTTCTCACTTCTTCATCAGACCTCCAGCTACACTTTCCTCTACCCTAACACAACCTTTATCCTGTACTGCTAGAGATGTCTTTTGGTGGAAAATAACAGACTCAGTGGAGGAGATCTCTCCATTCTTTACCTCTGCCCCTGTAATTTTTGTATAGCAGGAAATGTTATTGTATGTTATGCTTTACATTGTGTTTTGTCCTGTTTGATATCCAACATGCAGGTGTTTACAATCGCATTGTGTGCTTTGTCTTATAACCATGCAGGAACTGTAAAAAAGCAGTTGACATATTTCATGCCAGAGGTACTTGGTGCAGTCTATGTAGATCTAAACTATATTTTACTTATGCACTTTTTTACACTATTGATTTATTTTCTTACCGCACAGATACAGTTAGTAAGCTGAATCTTTATGAATCTTTCCTGAAATTCTATGCCAGTATGTAAGTTATGCTGCTAGGGGTCTCTCAGTAAAAACAATAACAAAACACAGCGTTTGGTTACATCGTGAGGTAGCAAGGGATCTTTTTTTATCTTCACCATCATTTCTGTCTGTCTGCAGTTTCACATCAAAAGTCAGTGTTTCACCGGTGCTGTACAGCGGACACGGAACATCAGGAAAGGGCTGGGAACTGAGGCTGCTTACATTTGTTTCAATTGTTTCCTCGGACCTTATGATCGGGAGAGGATCCTCTTCTCCATAACAAACGGAGCATGGTTTTAAAACTGGTAAACGAATAAAGCAGTTTCACTTTAAATATCAGTGATTGACCGACACTCTATGGACATGGGACGTCTCGTAGGGGCTGGGAGCTGAGCTGTCTAACATTTGCATGGCTTTTTTCTTTGATAACTTAAGATCCAGACGTCCGATGACTAAAATCCTTAATTTGGTTAAAGTTGAAAACGACCATGGTGTAAAAAGTGTATCTTAAAAAAGTGGCTTAAAACTGGATTAGAAGTTTTGAGCCTCTGGCAGGCAACCAGAAGCGGATATTAAGAAATGGACCGTTACCATGATTAAAATCATGCATTTCTCTAGGTTTCAGAATTGCTAGAACCATTTCTGTTAATGTAAGTATACAACTCAAAAAATATATAACATGGATCTAGTCATTTTTAGACATTTTCATATGGAAAAGTTACATCTTATTACTTTAAAGCAAGGGTTACACCAGGAGGAACTTATCCACTTATCCTTGCCTGTGTGTTTCATAACAGCCCAGATTGTGCCTGAAATTTGCTATATATGGTGTGAGGACACACCATGACAAACAGACTATCCGGCTTCCTGAAATTGTTTAGATAGTTATTGCTACACTGAGAACTCCACACATCTGTAGACCAATAGCCTATGTTCTGTTGCAGCAATCCAAAAAAGGGATGTCTCTACATAAAAGGACAAATCACTGGCTAAAAAGTATACCCAAGAATGGCTAGTCAGTATCTGTGACTCCAACAACAAATTTACCAACAAAGAAAGCCAATGAGGAAACTCCAGCATTTCACAGTTGAAGATTTTTTATTTTTTATTTTTTTAGAAGTTATGTACATCAAAACTTTAATACTGGGCATTACTCAGTGATGCTGTTTTTTGCAGCATACTGTATACACTGTCCCAATGGATATGGCTGTGCAGTAAGTGATACACATTTACTCTTCTCTGTTAGTCTCTGACTCTTCAGCTGCTTTCTTTCCAAGTCACTTTTTCCTCAGGGGAAGATGCTCGACTTGCAGTTGCAGCTTGCTGTTGCTTCCTTTACGAAATCATGACAGCAGTGTTTTGTGATTGATCAGATTGAGATTAGCGCTGATTAATCAAAAATGAAATGGTGAAAGCTATGACGGTCTCATGTGATTTTTCTTTTAATAATTATTATTATTAGTTCTAACTGTGGATTGGCAGGACAAAATAAGAAATTTTAAGACATCCTTTTGGGTCTTGTATCTTCTTGTTGAATGAATCATTAATTGCAATTCTAGTTAAGGGGGAACTTCTCAGAAACATGTGTGAACAGGTCAGTAAGATTATATAGTAGCCCTGTATGTAGCATCATGCCCCAATTTGATTTTGTTTGATCTCCAGTAGCGTTAACCTTTGTCAGCCTTGTTATACCTGTGAGCACATGTTACCAGGTGTGTTTCTGGCAAAACAAACAGAGTGACTCAGTGCAGTGCAGGTAACAGTGCATGACTGACAGTGATAAAAAACATACATAAACATAGCAATGATCTTTTTCCTCTAATCTCATTAAACGTGCAATAGGCAACATCTTAAAAAGGAGTTGAACCAGGATAAAAAAAAAGAAGACACAAAAAGTTCAATAACTACATAACTTGTAGGGTGACTTAAGTCAGGCTTCAATGGCATTTAATCAGATCATTGCCCCTCAACCCCTTTAAAAGCGGCAGATAGTTTCTTAAGAGCCATGAGGACATGCAACAAGTGTGATAAATCATATATATATTACAGCCTTATATGTGTAGCTCTGACTCATGAGTATATTCAAATGAGTAAAAAAATAATCCTAACCTCAAAATATTTCAAAACAATTGAGGAAATTGATATTTATTTTCTACCAGCTCTTTTGATTTTTCACCTGCCTTTCTTTTTGCTTAGCACCAGCACACTTTTAATGATATGTCACCTGCAATTAGCAAGATAACATTGACATATTTAGAATTTGTCACTTGGGGAGCATGAATATCAGCAACAGACCAACAGGAGGACAGAGGGGACTGGCTGACAGACGAATGGACATTGCATGCGTACAGCCACATGCTTTTCTGTGGTTGGAGTTTTTAGTCTCATTGTATCAGTTTTTAAACCCTAAATCCTAAAAGCAAGTCTGAGGAAAAAAACTTTTCCTCATTGGTACGCATTCATCTTCTAGGAGAAGTAGAAATGACCTACATCAGACATACTTCAGACGGGTGTTTTTGGAGGCAAATGAGTGAATGCTGTTGTTACGCGTGTAGACGTGTCTTGTCCTACCTAGGCCAAATACCTCCTCAAGTGCCTTTATTTAAACTCGTGCCAAAAGAGTGCAAACAGCACTGAATAGATGAGGAATGAAAGTATTTGTCGTAACTCTGCAGCATTCCTTTGACAAAAGAGAGATTAGCTTAACATACATAGAGGCATTTGGAAGGTGCCCTCTGGCAAAGAGTTTTGTCAACATTTTTGTGCTCCTGTATCACTTGTTCACTCACTTATTCACTCACTCTCTCTTGCTCTCAGACACACAGGTAGTGTGTTTAGTTCACTTTATATTTAGGCTGCGTGCATCTCAGACATCACTGATCACCATCAACATAATCTCTTGACAGAGTAATTGCGGGAAGCTTTCATGCCTTTTGAGTTTGTCTGCTCTCACTGGCCATCTGTTTCGTGCACCCCCACCTCCACCTTCTATCTGCAGGACCAATGCACACACCTATTACATTTGTTTAAATAAAGTAGAGAGAGGAGAAACTCATTTACACCCTTTTTAAAGTAAAGATGTAGAGAAACAGACCAAAGGTGTAATAAGGTGGTTCAGGCATAAGCGTGTTGGGAAAAAGTACATGTATTGTAAGATAATCATGAAATAATAATATAATTTGAGCATAGCAGCAGTTTTAAGTGTGAGATTTCATATCCACAGTCAAATCCACAAAGGCGATGGCCACGTGTGTACACACTTCACTACTCTCTGCAGTCGATAAAACATGTCATTCCCATAATCACAACCTCCACCTTCATCTGTTCATAACAGGCTCTCATGCTGTTAAACTGCCAAATTCGTGCGCACTTGTATCTCGCCATGAACTTTGTGTGACAGAGAAAGAAATGCAAACCGGTTACCTCCACTCTTGCCATGGCAACGGACGCGACAAGAAAAGCGATCCTGTACCTGTGTATCTGTCTCCCTAATGGTCTGTGTGTTAGTGTAACAAGATCTGTAAAAACTCCCCTCAATGACATTTTAGATCCCCCACTGTAACTGACCTGGGCTGGGGAGTCACAAGTAGGATTTAGGTGAGTACTCAGACTTCTCTCAGGTTCCTGTTCCCCTTTTCCTAATAAATTCAACCATAAGAAGACTTGAGATGAGGCCTCTTTTTCCATATGGCCAGGATATTATTTACTGTTATATGAGCTGTATTATGTTTGCAAAATCTCATTGATGCAAAAATTATGCTTGTCCCACATCATACATGTTTGTGAAATCTTTCTAAACAGATGCTCTTACCCATGTTTTTGATGTAGCATACCAAATGAGATTCTATAATGTATTTACCTTTTTCCTTTAAGGAAGAAAAGCTCTCATTAAGAATGCTGTTGGGTGAGTGCTGAAGTGTCCTGCATTATAGCACCTTGCAGCTTCACTGTTGGACTGCACCACTTGGACCACTCCTAACTCTCCTATTCCCTCTGCTGGGAAAGGCAGATATTACACGCTCTAAACAGAGTACAAAACATAAGACTACAGTAATTACTTTTTATTTTAAGTATCATCTCTGCATTTAGAGACTGAGATGACCCACGTTGCGTTCTGGCTTAATTCCAGTCTGCTGCTTTCTCTGGGAAGGCCTGGTCTAGGTGAGAGCCTCGCTGACACCCCTCTGTATGAAATATCAATGTGAATGACTCACTCCCAAGTTTGGTGTCAATCATCATCGCAAATGCCAAACCCATTATCACAAAATCTTTTCAAGAAGTTGTTTTGTCCATCTGGTGGCAGAAGTAGCAGGCTTTTTGAAAAAGAGGAAAGATTTTCACCGCAGCATTCAAAGCTTTTGAAGAAGCTTGTTTTCCCTCAGGGTGAGAGAACTAGATTTTCAATTTACCTTATAAATGACCTTGTAAACACAAACACCAATTCTCAATTTTGGGTTGCATGCACTTAATTTTTAGCTTAGTTTATCTGGTGTGTGTATGTGTGTGTGAGTGAGTGAAGGGGGTGGAACTTGTTTTAAACGTCATACAGATGGATAGTGACTGTGCTCAGTGCAGCAGTGATACAAATGTGAATAAATATACAATATTTATATTTCTAACCAACCACCTCTAAGAATATTGAGCATCTGCTTGCAGCCTGTGCTGTCATTTGCGCCAGAGCAATAAATAGGCTTTACCTTTGTTCTTTTAGCCAAAGCTTCCTCAAGATGTGACAAAAGATTGTTGTGACAAGTGTCGCACACTCCAGTAGAGGACCAGTTTGTCTCCTGGTTGCTTGTGTCGACTGTTTCGATAAAAGCCAGCCTACTTTGTTGTTTGTGTTTCTGTTTTCGTTTTCCTTTTTTGTATTGAATAGCACAACAGGCAAGTTCATTATGCGTGTGACTCATCCCACTAGCCCACACCCCCTCCCCATCTGCTGCTGTGCGCTGGAAAGGAGAGGGAACCGCCATTGATCACTTCTTCCCTCACACATGCACGCACACACCCCACCTTCAACGTCACTATCGATCGACAGGTTTAATGTTTTTGTGGGGAATAGCTGGCATTTCCTTTTGTGTCATTTTACATCTGTTCCCTACCATTTGCTGACATTATAATAAATCACAGAGCAGAAATATAAAAAATAAAAAGTAAAGCATGATCCAGCCAGTTATTCAAACAATCTCAGACTGTTCAGTCAGTGCAGGGCTGGGATTTTTTTTTTTATTTTTTTTTTTGTAGCAGTGGCAGTCAAGAAATATATAAGGAAAAATGCCTGGACAAGAGATGTTTTCTGCTTTGCAAGTCTTATGCCATGGATACAGCTGAGTTAACAGCTACCTGACTAACATTGACATTTCCTTGATAAAACGTTTTCCACTCCTTGCCCCTCATGATATGATTAATAAATTGTGTTTCACAGCTAAGTGCTTGCACACTGTAACACTAACATGCACATATGAGAATATCCTGATGTAGATACTTACACATTTTTAAACAAAGTTACTTAAGGAGATATCCAATGGCATTGTTACATTTGTTTTAGGATATATTAACAAAATGTTTTCTGGAGCAATCAATGGCTCATAATGCTCACAGTTTTCTCAATAAGGAATTCTTCACAAAGTAGAAAGCAAATATTGTCCAATTATATAATTACATTTTAAATTTCCGTTTTGAAAAATATGATGCTCACAATGCTTGTCCAAAGTCACTTTAGCCAAATGCAGAAACATCCACCATCAAAACCACAACCACATGAAAGGACCAGCAGTGCAGAAACATTGTTATTTTTCATATGGAAATTCATTAGATTCATAGATTCATAGATTATTTGTTTTTATCTTTCTGACTTAACAGCTCTCCCACGGCGCCTTACATTTTATTTTTTATTTTTCAGACTGAGAGGATGGGTTATTGGCACAGTTAGTAGTACCATTGTTATCACGGTGTCACAGTGTGTGTTATAGTTGTATTTTTAGAAGACTACAAGACAAGACAGGACTTTTTAATAATGAAAAAATAAGGTGATTAGGCGCATTTTCATACACTGCTTGTCCAATACTTGTCTTTCTGTATGACAGTATAATGGAAGGCCTTGTAAGGTACATGAATACCTAGCTAGCTATACGTACATATATATGATGTGTGTGTGTGTATATATACAGTATATATGTATGAATGTGTGTATGTATATATATATATACATATATATATATACATATACACACATAGCACCAGTCAAAGGTTTGGACACACTTTCTGATTCACTGCATATTTTATCAAAGACTTGCTACTTTTTTTTGTTTGTGGCATTTTTAGGTGAAAATGAGTGTGTCCCTCCGAAAGCATAAGAGTTGGCAGATAGCGTATGATAGTTTACAGGCAGCATATTATAATGGTTTCACGCTTGAAATGAAGAGCACCTCCACTAAAATTGAGTGGCTAACTGTTTAGAGCATGAATTCACAATTAAATTGATCATGAGATGAGACTCATCCGGATCTGTAGATTAAGCTCAGCAGGTGATCGATTGATCAATCATATAATTATCACTTTGACATAATTGATCAGAGCAACACGTTGCAATATCAGGATGAAGGTTTTCATTTGTAGGAAAGGTTGAAGTTAATACCTAAGTCCAGATTGAATTATAATCAAATTAGAGTTATGAAAATGGTGGGAGTCAACCAAAGATCAGCAAAGTCGTTGGCCATAAAACCAAAACAATGAGCTGAAGAGGCTAAAATGCTCCGTAGAGCTGAGAGGAACTGCAGACATGGGTGTCAGTTCTCTGTGGGTACAAGTGGCACCTTTCACATTACACATAGTCATTTGATTCACTGTTCAAATAAAAAATATTATCTAGAACAGCTTCAATTGATTTGAAATATCAATCCTGAAATAACAAAATGTTTAATTTTGGAGAAGGTTGAAGCTGTGTCAAACTTGAGACCCAAGTCTTTATTTCTGTGGTGTTTTGGTTACTGAAGGGGAGAATAAATGATGGTTTAGTTGGCATATAGGAACACTGCTGTGGGACTTCAAAATAAGTCAAAGAAAATAGTCGACATTGGCCAGAACTTGCAAGACATCATAGGTAACTTAAGGTATGATTAAACAAATGCCCTGCCACCTGGTGTTAGTTGATTTTTCCATATGAAATGTTCCCACAATAAATGTTCAATCTGTCACAGCCTTTTCAAATGCGAAGGGCAGAAAATGACAACATAAAAAGAACTTGTAGAAGATTTTTAACCTTAATGTTTGCCTTTCATGCAGGATTTGAAGCCATAAATATAATATGTTGATTAAAAATTTACATTGTATTGTGAGCTAAAAAATCTGTTTTATTATCACTCCAGATATGAATTTCATGTTTCATAGTTTTATCTTAGAAACAATTGGCAAGGCACCTTGGAAGGAAAAAGTAAAGAAAATTGGGAGGAAAACTGAAATCATACAACATTTATTCTTGAATTATGAGCATTACACTTCCATTCTTCAAGTACAAAGACAACCTTCTCTATCAGTTCAGTATATAAGGACGAAGTCTACCTTAAACGTATTAGCCTATCCGCAGTTTTAAATTAATTTCAGCTTTTTCAGATTGAAAAAAAATGTGATTTTAAAATGACACTTGTCAGACTTGTCAAATGAAGAACAGACATTCTGATGATATGATGATGATGATTCATGTATAGTTCTGTTGTGAGACAAACGTGTTGTTTTCTTGCTTTCTCGCATGTAGGTGGTCCTGGACATGACATTTGGAGGTGGTGGTCATACCAAGGCAATACTGAATATGGTTCCTGAAGTTACAGTCCTGGCCTTAGACCGAGATCCTACAGCAATTTCTCTGGCCGAGCGGTTAGCCAAGGACCACTCGTAAGTGATTTATTGAAAAAGATCATCTAAACCAAAACACAATTTAAAGCTACAATCCGTCTAGACAAATGTTTATTCTATATCATGGTTAATGTTTAACCATAAGTTTTTATTGTCACAGTTGACAGCTTGACCATTTTGAGCAGTGTTGTGTTTGTGGTCATTATTTCTTAAAACATACTGAAGGTGTGATATAGTATTGCACTTCTCCCTGTGTTTCTCACTTCTTGCCTGAGCCCGATCAAATACTGCTCGCCAAGATACAGCCCCTGAGTTTCGCCGTCCAATCAAATCCATTCCTCCTTCTTAACTTAAAGCTTTTCTCCCCCCACGCAAAGCTGGTGGGCTCGGCATGTCATTTGTCAGAGTAAGGGCCCACGCCTGCAGTGTGAGGGAGATGCTGCCTCCCACGGAGGATCTATAAGACGTGAGGGGGGGGCGGGAAGTAGAGAGAAGCCCAGAGAAGTTAAAAAGTGGAGAGAAAGAGAGAGAGAAAAAAAAAGAAAACATGAGCGTGAGAGAACAGGGAGACACGAGGACACAATGCCAGGGTGAGAGGGAGTATGTGTGTGCATGAGCAAGGCGCAGGAGGATGAAAATGAGATGTTCCTAAGACCATGGCGTGGGAAGGAATCCTTTTACGTAGATTCTGGGGAAACCTCTCTCAAGGGAATCTGCCAGAGAAATGTGCCTGTGAGCAGGGAATGACAATTAAGAGAGAGAGAGAATGAGAACACTGTATTCTGTCAGCAGCAATATACCCCAGCTGTAAACTCTTCCACGCCTACTCGTGATGCAAGTTGAGAGAAGCTAGAGAAATCTAGCAATTAACCAATATTATTGGAAGCCTGAGTAAAAGACCCTGGCATCCTACGCAGTGCATCCACACAACAGGGTTAGAGGATTTTCTCTCTCCTCTGTACTCCCATGTCTGGAGGAAACTATAACCTCAGTGCAAACTGTTGAGTTCCAATATCTCAATACAATTTGAATTAGCTTTTAGTGTCCATTATATTTAAAAACATTAGCTAATAAAAGTAACCCTACGTTCCCTGAATGATATTCACATCATATTCACGTATTCATGTCTTCAATGGGATTTGTCTCCTGCATGTTGAGCCTTGCTATTCTCTGTTTTTTTTTTTTTACCATTCTTGTTGTTGCTATGACGTCCCCAGGCTTGAAGCACTGCAGCAGTTGTGCCCACAATAAATGTTATAAATCAGAAAAGGCACCAAGTGTTATTGAAAAGCCAAGTCAGGCAAACATTGGATTTACATGTGTGCATGTGGGGGTCACACACACTGATATAATATGAGATATCATATCAGCTGCTTGTATGCATTATGGACTGCATTGGTTTCAAATTAAATAACATTGGCAATCACATCAGAATAGTAGCGTCTGAAAATTTTGGCACATGAAGTCAAGTTATAATTTACCTCTACACATACGTTCTCTGTCTTCATTTGGCTCATTTAAGAGTGTTTTAATAGTAGTCTGTCTATCCTAAGGCTAATACTCATGGACAACAATAGTGAGGTAAACTTTGGAAATATAATGTTCATATTACAAAGTAATTCACCAGGAATGTGCTCCTGCCTACATATGACACATAGTGCCTTGCCAAATAAAGTTAACCATGGTTCAACTTTTTCTCAGGATGACCCTGCATTGTTTCGGCCAGAGTGCTCTGTGTTGGTACCCCCTGCTGCGTCAACAGACTGGGTCTATTCAAATGATTGAGGGGCCTGCGTGTTGTCATGCAGGACTGAAGTTGATTTGAACGCAGCCTAAAACCCGCTGTTATGTCCCGTGTAGGCGTGACCGAGGCACAACATGAGAACAACCCAATGTTTCCCAAGTCCCAAGAAGCCACCAAAACACCACGCTGGTAGTTACTGACTGTGGTGTTTATTTACAATGTGTTTTTCAAAGAACAGAGAGTGAGCTTCTAACCTTGGGTGGACACAACACAAACAAAACAACAAAGAAAAAAAATGTATCTGAAAGTAATACACCTGGGTAACCTATTCAAATACATTTCTATGGTCTATTTACTTGACTGTTTAAAAAAGGCCATGTATGACCACAGGGTACCCCATGAAAAGAAATCTGTGTGGCTAAAGTTGCAAGGGCAAAACTTGGACGATGACATACAAGTAGTAAAAGTGCGAGAGGAGTCCACTGTTACTTGCATCAACACAACTACCCCATGAAGGGCCAAACAAGGTCTGTGTTTTTCTCTGTATGTGTGTGGCAGTGAGAGGAAGACGATATTATTTTAGCAATATCAAAAAGCTGTTTAACAATAACACTACAGCTAGAAAAATATAAGTAGGCAATAATCACATTATAATAATCATAATATAATAATATAATAATCATCTATTGTTCAGTACAACACACAAGACAACCAGTCCGTCAGTTCTAACCAGCTGATTAATAACCTCAATCAATCAATCAATCACACATCATAGACAACAACCAGGGAAGTGTCGATTTCCATATTTAGAAACGTTCCTCATCTGTGGCACAACATTTCCTAACTGTTCGGAAACAAGCTTTTGAACCAGGAAATGAAGATAAAATTCAGGTGGAGAAACAGCAGGGAAGCATTTAACAGTTATCGATGACTTTTCTAGGTGGCAAGGCCACCAATGAGAAAGCAGCCATTTAGTTACGAATTCACAATTTTCCTGTAGCTTTAATAGTAAATAAATAAGTCACAGGGAGTTTTTTATAACCTGTCTTAGGTCAACTGAGGTAGCGCAAATTTTAATTTTGAACCAAATGCATTATAAAGACGAGCCTGTGTGTGTTTGTTCTGTGTTTGTAGCCTCTTTCTTTTTTTCTTTTTTTTCTTCACTGGACTGTAGATATTTTCATCACTGCTCCCCTGCTGAAAGCAATCAATCAGCATCTTGTCTTAGGCTTCAGTGACGCAGGTAAAGGAACTGAGCAGGTCAACACATGGGAATATTTCAGGCCTGATATGTGAAGAGGCAGCATCGTGTTGAATGAGCATGCACTCAAACTGAGGCTACTGTGAAGGTTCTTGATGTCCTCACTGAGTGTACTCTTATTCCAGATGGACAAGAACAAGTGAATTCAAGGACATATTTAGTGAGGGAATGGTTTGTGAGGAAATACTAAGGTGTAGATGAATATTAGGTTTTGTGCAAAAATATATGAAAATATTGACAAAACAATCTTTGGATTATGGTTGAAAGCTCCAAGAATTTCCAGTAAGTGAGCTGGTGCTTTGCATTTTTTGTCAAAATGTCTTAATTGTTTTATGAGGACAACCAGACTGTAAATTAGTGTGTTCATAACGCCTTATAATTTAATCTGTAAAGTGCTTTGGCAGGTTCAAAGGAGCCTGTAGTTTCAAAAAGACTGTTTTGGGAAATTTTGCGCACCATTAAATAGCCACAATTTAATCATTGTTAGATATCCTGCCTTTTGCAGGGTACTGCAGAACAATAGATCATTTTTTTGTCATTGTCAGAGTGCATAAGAGTGCCTATTGAAAAAGAAAACCTATATACAAATGAAGGAAATATAGACATTTAGCACAATATCACAGAAGTGTTGTAATTTTTTGTTATCTTCATGGATTATTGAAATGTGCTAATTTGTAGAACAAACATGAAAATATCTTGAACGTGATTTAAAAGATGATTTAAAAGATCTCTTACAGTGTGTTACGACAGGATGCAAGGGGAATTTAGAGGCGGCACAACGACACACAAAGTGGAATGCCTAGACACAATTACACGCAAATTTCCTGCAACTTGATTCAAAGACGCGACAAATTTGTGCATCAGTTTCTGTCTGAACGGCTATTCACTAAACACAGAGTACAGCTGAGGATGATGTGGTTTTTGGTGTTACTGGGTTATAAACCAAAGCATTAAAGATGTATTTATTTATTTAATAAATGTTTTGACCTTGTGATGGTACTACATGAGAAGTTAAGGTACCACCAAAGTTATTACAGTTATAGACAGACAAAAGTCAAATCTCAGATGGACTTTATTTCAAGTCATAACTTTTTGTTTTACCTGGCGCATGGTTTCTTCACTAAAAGAATAATATGTTTAAGTTATAAGTGGTTTGACCATTTTCTTGCACCAGTATTACCAGCTCTGACTTGTAATCTTTGTCACTGGCATTTCACATATTCCGTAATTCAATCTGCAAAACTGTCTCTGTGTGAGTTTAGGACAAATCATATTCAGTGTTGGGTTGATCTAGTGAGATGCCAGAATAACAAAAATTTGCATGATGTCAATGTTGTGGGGTGCTACAACTATAAATAGCGTGGATCTCTTAAGCAATTATGAGCCCACATTTGGACCTCAGCACATACACCACTGAAACTTGTCCTCTTTAATAATATAAGACCTTACATAAGGCATTTATATCTCCAACTCTGTGTCTAAGCCACATAAAGAAGTTAATAATTTAGAAATGTTATGTAACTGTTTTGCATATTTTTAAATCCTTCAGTGGCTTATAAAAACATGTTGTAGAAGATGACGCAGTGTGTAGTGGAAGGTATGTCCATCACCTATGTGTGGGCAAACACAGCCTTAAGAATTTTAATTTGAATTTGTGTAAGATATTCAGATATAATGGAACTGCATTTGAGTACAAGTTTTCGATTAGCATGATAGAGCTTTCTGTACTGTACAGTAGGTGGTGACAGTTCTCCGTCGCTATGACGGCTTTTTGTCAATTGCATTCCAGAGTCATGTATGAGATCAGCGCGGTTAAAATATGATTTTAACTTTAGAGGACAAAACCCAGAATCAGCTTACTGGCACATATTACATCTTTTCGTTTCAACATAGTCACTTGTTTAAAAAAAAAAAACCCAAAAAGCAGTTGGTGCAATGCCGCCTTTTTAGAGCGCTGTTTTTTTTTTTGCTTTCAGGTTAGCTAGCGTCTTGTTTATCTCATCTCATGTTATGCCCTTCTTATGTCAGCAAGTGGCAGTAATTAGCTGTGAATCCACTTGGGACTGTGGGTGGGTGCGGGTGCTGTTTTGGCTGATAAAGCAAATTACTGCTGAAGGTTAGTAATAATGTAATATTCTCAACTGTATAAGAGGTTTCATGGTTTCAGTTTGTTCAGTGATGTTAAGAGGAAATGTCACAGTAGATTGGCTGTTTAATAGGGCTGTCTATACTGGATTTTTCTCATGTTGGCTCGTTAGTCAGGAGACCACTGACACTATGGTTAATGTTTTCAGTGTTTTTACAGTGAGATATGTAAATCTGGTTTCTTTGTTTAAAGTGTTTTAGTTATGGCTAATTGAGTTGAAATGTTTTATTTCTACAAGTTACATTAATCCCGCACAGGGGATTCAAAGTGTCAACATACAAGCCTGTTGTGTTTACTTAGCAGTTATATTTCTATTCTGTTAATTGTGTTTAGAATATGGAGTCATCTGCTCATATCTCCCAGTGTCTCACCCTGGTGGGTGCCTATACACATGTATATTTGTACAGAACGTCTGCTCATAATAGTGAACACTTAGTATTGAAATGTTTGTAGAATGAGCCAAGCATAGGTCTTAGAATGTGAACTTGTAATGAGAGATAAACAGTGCAATATGTGTATGTATTTTTGAAGGTTTATTTGATATTTTTATATACTTTACTATCAAATTTCAATGGACTCTAACCAGGAGTAAAAGACATCACATGGTTCAGAGTCTGAAATTGATAATTGTCTGTGAGAGAAAGGGAGCTTGGTGTTTCCAAGCTGTAATAACCATTTTATGGAAGGCACGTGATGCTTTTGAGGAACCTGTGAAATAAAGCAAATTATTGCTGAAAAGGAACAACCCACTGCGTTCATTCACTGCTCTTTACAACTTTTTCCAGCATAATCTGTTACATTGGGACTGTAACAATCTTAATTCATATAAATGGGATGGACAAAATATTAGGTGTGCTTCTCACTATAACCCAGTACAGTTCAACAGCATCACGAATTATAGCCTCAAAAATGACTATTAAAATAAATCAACATCATCTCTCAATCATCTCTCAAACAGAGTCAATAAAAACTGATTATAATCCTTATGAAGGGAGGATTTAATGCAGACCTTTTGTATTACACTGCATTCATTTTATCTGGGTGAATGTATGTCACAGCAATCCTTTTGAATTTGTGGTCCAGTATTTTCTGGTAAGGCATCTGACAAATACAGTCTGTCATTATTATCATGACGATTATTATTATTATTATTATTATTATTATTAACACAGCAGTGACATGGAAATAAAATGGTGATGATTAGATGATTCAATAAAACGTGAATATTAATGACATAACAAGCATGCTTTGATCAGGCAGTGCAGTAACTACTGTGATGACCCCTGGGTTCCTCTTGGGGTTTGGTTCCCATATTAATCTGTTCCCAATTCAGGGGCCGCATCCTTTGTAGGATGGTCTAGACCACAAAGGCCGAATCAAGATGGGACCGTCTGGCCTACAAAGGATTTCCACTTTGCGTCACTAGCTGTACCTGCCCTTACCGTTGCGTCACAAAGCATCACTCCTGTTGCTTAGCAACTTTGACAACGCAATTTTTTTTTTTTTTTTTACAAAAAATTGAGTTGCACCGTTAGCTGTTCGACTGAGCAGAAACCCAAAAGTGTAATCCTTGGGCTCTCTCTTGGCGTTGTCTGTTGTTGCTGCCATATTATTTTCATTACGAGCGTGCATTGAATCTTGGGATAGGTTGGGCCATGAAGGGCCAACCCATTTCTCAGCTGCATTTGAAGGAGCTTTCAAAATGGGACAGCCTTCTTGCGCTGCTGTGACGCAATCAGTCTTCGAAATGCAGCCTCCAAAGGATCCGGCCCCTGAATTGGGACACAGCTTGCATCTCTGACTGCAGGTAGCTAATTGGTGTATCTGGAACACCTGTGCGGCCCAGTGTGTTCCAGGGCACATAAGTCTTGGCTGCAAACTAACCACTCTCTCTCTGCCCCTCTCCACAGGCACACCACCTCTTGAGTCTGGTTATGTTGCCTTACTTTATTTCTTATGTTTTGTCCTGCACCTTGCAACACCCGCACTCACATTCCTCACTCATGCACAAGTCCATTGGTTTTCAGTGCGTAAATACATGAAGACCACATGAAGACTGGGGGTGAGTAATTAGTAAGTTCTGGTTAGCCAGTTAGGGTGAAATTCTCTGTGAGGGCTAACTTGTGCCTCATCTGCATGTCGGGTGGTGAACAACACCTTACTGTCTGTTTCGGTAATGATGGCTTCCTTGTCTGGGATTTTAGTTGTGCTTTTGATGGGATTTGTGAATAGCTGTATAAAGGGCCAGCTAGCGCAGATAGCTGACCATTATGGCATTATGAAAGCAGAGAAAGAACGAGCTTGGTGCGGCCATGGCAGAGCCAGCACCCGGTCCGGAGCCAGCATTTTCGCTGACAACTGGTTTTGAGCAGCAGAAAGAGTTGTTAGCTCTGCTGCACCAGTTGATGTTTGATGTTGTGGCTATTTTACGTTTGGTGCTGAAGTTTAATGAGTAAGACCCTGATACTTTTTTCACTTTCTTTGACCGTATTGCCGTTGCAAAATATTAGCCTGACGAGGACAGGGTACTCCTGCTTCAGTGCATCCTCATTGGGAGTGCCCAAGAGGCTCATTCAGCTGTATGTGCTGAGGAGGATTTGGATTATTAGATGGTGGAACCGACTGTGTTAAAAGCATACGAATTGGCGCCTGAAGTTTAGTCACTGGGAAAAGAGTGATAAAGAAACAAATGTGGAGTTTGTTTGTGATTTCTCTTCTCATTTTCACCATTGGTGCTCAGATGCTAAAGTTAATGATTTTTAAAGTCTTTGTAAGTTGATTGTGTTACAGCAGTTTAGGAAAGCTATTCCCCAACACATTGCTACTTATGTAAGTCATCTAGTTATGTAAGGACTAGAAGCTCCTACTTGTGGCAGCTTCAGCCAGGTCATTACACTACAAATAAGCTAAACTTAAATAAAAATATAGAGAAGCAATTCAATAAAAGCTACTTGTAAGTTAATGACAATAGATAACTTTACAGGGCTCTGGTCTGCACCCATTAGTTCGCATTAGTTCTCACTAAAGTTCATATCTGGGTGTATCAGTGCCCCTGAGAAATGTGTCCTTTTTTCTATAACATGAGGGACAGATAATAAATGGTAGTTTGTGTGATGAGCAGTAAGTGGCTATTGTGCTCTAGCTTAAAATCAACAAGTCTTCTACTCCAGATGGAGGTTCATGTGTTGAGAGAAGTGACTCAATCGATGTGCACAGGTTGCTTCAAAAATGGGTGAGACATCAGATTTAATGACGTATTTGAAAGGGCATTGAATACATTCAAGATCAGAGACTGTCTTCATTCTCACAGGAAGAAGACCATCAGATCACCATAGCCAGCCAGTGCTAACTAATGTTGACGCTAGGGTTAAAAGAAATTGAGGCAGTGTTGTTTACTGAAGCTGTTTGCGCCATTGATTGAAAATGTATATTTTGCTGTAATACAGATGCAGTTCGCTCTTTCACTGAAGTACATGTCAAATTATATGCATCAGACTGTACACCTTAAGTGGACGTTTTCAAGATGGTGCCAGTCTAACAAAGGCTGATAGCAATGACGTTGCTTTATCTGATAAAGACTGTTACCATAGTTGAACTAAGTTTATACATATGTCATTATTAATTATTGGCTTGACATAGGGAAAATGCTTGTTCAACAGTAGACAAACTGAAAATGCATGCCATTAAACAAGTGAATGAATTAAATGAAGGACACTTGATACCAATAGCAGCAGTATTTCGGTTTTGAGCCATCAAGGCTTAAGTACGATTTTCTAAGACTTCAAGGAAATACTTGAATTTTCCCAGAGTCATGCCAACACTCACAATTCCCTCAGAGTTTATGACAAATAGAGCAAGAGTTATCTCTTTGGTAGGTCACATATTGAGGCCTTAAAACATTTTAAAACGGCTTAAAAATGCCTCTTAACCTTATACTGATAACGAATTGTACTGAGTGCTGGGTAAGGATGGCGTAGTCAACTTGAGCTGCCTAGATGTTGCAGTGGGTCCATAATGTATAAATTGTTAATCATTTAGACATGAAATTCAGACATTCTTTGCCATTTTTGTTTGAAGACTTATAACTTCACTAGAAACATAGTTTCATATCTGGGAACCAACTAAGTAGAGAAGGCTGCTGAAGACCTTTTGCTTCTAATGTATAGATGCTTACTCCTGTTGCTTTCGTCTACCATCATCTTTGTCCACACAATGTTAAAAGGTCACATGAAAAATGCATGAATGTGGCTGGCAGATCTCACCACTCGTGCATGAAGAAGTGACTGAGCACACAGCTCTGTCAGAGGCAAGGAAGGATCTCAATAGGCTAGCTAAGACGTTTAGTTGGATTCCAAGGAAATACCTGATTGGTTTTAAAAGGGTGACTGAAAAGCTGCTCAAGCCATTGTGGGTTTCCACCTAACTCAATATATGGTCTCCCCATGAAAATTTCTGCTTATGGCAAGTGTGGGTGTTGTGTCTCTACAATGTATGTATGATGCTGTAAATATGGAAAACAGTCAGTATTTCCCAGGCATTGAAGAGGGGGCTTTACTTACCATTCCCATGCAGTAGCAGCTGTGACCTAAAGATTAGAGAACGTGAAAGAGCACTGCTTCCTGCTTCCTCATTACCTTAGCCTCATAGCACAGACTAAGGTGCCCTTGAGCACAGCACCTAACCCCCCAAACTGCTATAGTGTAAATCAGACTGTGGGTTGTACCGAGCAGCTTACAGGTGTGAATGTGTTTGCCAGCTCCCATTCATTTTCTGTTTTGAGAAGCAACATATCCTTTTTTTCTCTCAAACTTGTTTGGAACATGTCACACAGAACAGCAATGATGACCAAAATCATTGTTACACATTGTTAATACATAGATTATAACATAGTTAATAACTAGATAAAATATTAAGTACTAAAAAGAGAAGAAAAAGAATAAATAATAATGACATAAAATAATAATATAACAAAGTTATTCCAATGAATAGAAACATTAATGGAAAAAGATATAGAAACACAAGGTGCAAGGCCATTTACTTGATTTGGACATTTCTTGAATAAATCCTGATGCGCACATTCAAGAGATTAAAAAAAATCTGGATTTTGGAAATTGTGAGTTGCATTTTCTAGTTATTGTTTTCATAATATATAATAATAACCATGGCTTCCAGTTTAATTGTATGGTTTATCTGATTAGGAAAATAATCCTTCAATTTTGTCCAATACACTGTTGTATATCACAATTCATGAAATAGTATGGAACGTTTTACTGTGTCATCTTCACCTTTACAAAAAAAGATATTGGTGTACTTCAGGGTAGCATACTTGGTCCACTATTCTTCTTCCTTTACATTAATGACTTGCTAAATGTATGTAAACAATTTTTTGTCTACTTTATGCTGATGACACTGCAATCTACTTGTCTGCTTCAACATTATTAACTATGCACTATCTTCAGACGAACATCATGTGACTAACAAAAAAGTGAATGTATGTATTTTCTTTACAGAGAGATCTTTAGCTAGAAAATGTCCCAGCCAGGTTCTTTAAATACATAAAATCATTCAAACTGGCAGACAATTTACTGTTGTCTGCCAGTTTTATCTCTTCCCATCACAAGACATATTGGATCAGTCAGTAAAAACTCAACAATTAAGTGCATAATATCCTCAGACCCTCTCCTTGGACTAACTGCTGTGAGGCTTTATCACAGCCACTCTGTTTTATCAACTACATAACTCCCGTCTGTATTATTTTATCAAGGAGTAATTCTGCAAGACTTGTGTCACCAGAGCCAACACACAGGAACTCAACCTTTATCTTTGAATCGTCTTGAGATCTTTTTTTGTAAATCATGAAACACCATTCAGTACAATATTAGAAATACTTCCTCCTCTCTACAATTTAACTATTTGTAAAGGCATTTTTTTTGCTTCAGTGTCAAGATTGTAAAGATTTACATGCCTTTTTGTGACAACTATCATCTTGAATCTCTTTAAACCATAATCTTTATCTCAGCTCTGTTTTCTGTACTTTTGATGAAGTATTTATTTGTAATATTTGTAATCTTTATTATTTAACCCTTTCATCTGTATGTTTTGATTCAACCAGTTGCCTGTTTTTCCTGTTTATTGTTTCATTAATGTGCAATTTCCTTCTTCCCTTGTCTTCTTTAATATTGCTTTACTGTTAGCAAGCGACCAGTTCATTATATTAAAATATAACTTGTTCAAATGATTAACTAAGAGAACAATAATAAAGGCCCTCACACAGTTATATATTTTTTCCTTACTCTCTTTTTATTATCAGTTTCAACCCTTATTCTTCCCTCCTCCTGACGGTTTTGTTGTCAGTGAGCTGAATGACAATGAAATTTTTTGAAAACACTTCATGTCAGCCAAATAATTAAGCATTTCTTTTCCAATTCCATTGATAAAAGGCCAGTATTTTGACAGTAGTTGTGCCATATGCACTGGTATACAAATGTCTAATGTCTAATTGTGCTGTTGCTTTCACAAATCCTTTCTCTAGTGGTCGTGTGAAACCATTGCTTGGCCGATTCAGCGAGCTTGAGACCCTGCTGTCTAACATGAACGTTCAGCCAGGCAGCATTGATGCTGTCCTGTTGGATGCTGGCTGCTCCTCCATGCAGATGGATCAGGCGGAGAGAGGCTTCTCCCTCAGCAAAGATGGGCCCTTGGACATGAGAATGGATGGAGAGAGGTAAGAGATGAGGAACATAGGTAGGTCTGGAAAAGCTGGTGGATCTCAATCTGATTAACAAAACTGGAAAGTTCAATATCCTAATAAATAATGTTGGGAAGTGTTTGGTTGTCAGAGCCACTGATGCCTTGAAATTTCTTCAGTACCTATTGGAGCAGTAATGTCAAAGTGCAGCTAATAAAAAAAGAGAGTAGCCACAACATGGGGCAAAATGGCCCTATATTATTTTCTCATCTTTTTTGATGCTAATGGTGCTATTGACTTGGAAAAACTAAAATCCCAATGAGAGATTAGATTAAAGGAACACTGTGTAGGATTTAGTGACATCTAAGGGTGACGTTGGAGGTTGCAACCAACTGAATACCCTTCCCCTCACCCCTCCCTTTTCAAGCGTAGAAGAATCTACGGTGGCTGCCAGCCAACGTTAAAAAGACCCTCTCTAAAGCCAGTGTTTGATTTGTCCATTCTGGGCTACTGTAGAAACACTGCAGTGCAACACAGCGGATTTCACAGAAGAGGTCCCACACCCTATGTAAATATGAGGGACTCATTCTAGGGCTCATTCTAAGCTAACAAAAACACAACTTGCACTTTCAGGAGTATTTTACACTAAAGAAAACATAATTATGATTACATTTAATTCTTGCCAATAGATCCCCTAAATCCTACACACTGGTCCTATAATGTTTGAGTTTTGGCAAGGTAAATGCATGACCATAAAAAATTATATTATAATGCCACTTTCCAGTTGTTCTTCCTTCATAACAAAATAATGATCATAAAACTTATTTTAATCATAGATTGTTGAATTTACACTAACTGCTCTTTCAAAATTTTGTTTTTGGTATGATTGGGTTTGTGTCATAATGTTTACCATTACATGGTAAAATATATTTTGAAGTAGAGACCGACTGATAAACCAGCCAACTCTCTTGATCACGATTCTTTAAATGTTACCTAAAAAAAGATGTTAGTTGTGTGTGTGTGTATATATGTATATATGTACATATGTTCAAAAATGCAAAAGTGAACACAATTCAATTTGAATTATACCTTTATTTTTTCAGCCATAAAAAGAGATCAAAATGCAGTTGCTTATTTTCTTTTTTTTCTCCTTTTTTTGTAATTATGGCAGCATCGTGACTCCATATCATGTTTGATGCGTATTTCTTCAAAAATGTGTCAATGTAATATAAAACCCCATTATAAACATGTTAAGCTGTCTCATATCTGCCTTTCTAATATTTGTGTTTCTGTGCGTGCATATGTGTGCCTGTGTGTGTGTATGTGTGTCTGTGTGTGTGTATACCCTATATATGTATTGCAATGCTTATTGTTTTCAGAAATGTATATCCAGTATTTTACAATGTCAGCAGAAGAATCCAGCTAAGATAACCACATTATAAGCTATTGCACAAGATGCATTTCTCTTTTCATTCCCTCACAATCAGTCTGTTCATAACTGTCAGCTGTAAAGGTTTTCAGCTGTATCTCAGAGTTGTCAGGATTCGCCACTGTCAGCAAGGACATGACGTCAAGCAGCTTAATTGGGCTTCTCTTTGTGCGTAGGTACCTCGACATGCCCTGCGCTGCTGACGTTGTGAATACCTTAGATCAACAGGCTCTTGCATCCATCCTCACTGCATATGGGGAAGAAAGACACGCCAGGAAAATAGCTTCAGCCATTGTGGAGGCACGCCGTGTCAACCCCATCACCCGGACACAGCAGCTGGCCAGTGTGGTGGCAGGTAGCTAGACACTATCCTGATTAATTCCCTGCAGCATTCTAGAGGCTGTAAGGGAAAATAAAACACGAGTGGAGTTATTAAGGCTGCTTCCTGATGTGACGTATTCGTCTCAGAAAATTACGTGGACTGTGATCTCAGTCATCATCCTCTGCTCTGGCTCTTTTTTGGGGTGCCTGTCTTCCACATCTTCTTTTGAGAGATAGAGATGAGACAAAGACAGAGCTGGAGGTGGCTGGAGCAGAATGTGGCTAATGCCTTGAAAATAAACAGCATCTCACATACAATAGCCCAACCACATTACATTTTTGATTTCTTTTTTCCCCTCTTTCCCCACAATTTCTCTGCTCACAAATATGCACACACACCTGACACAAATGAAAACACCCACATATGCTCACACACGACACACTTGTGCATAAAGCTGGGATTACATTGTTTGTCTTCAATGATTGTTTTTTTTTTTTTTTTTTTTTTTTTAGCCGTATTGCCTCCAGATTTGAGCTTCTGAACGAGTGAGATGTCATTTTAATAGTTATTGCACAGAGCGGTATGTGCGTCAGTGTCACCCTGGGAGAACAGGTGTGAGTAAGAGCAGCTGTTTGATCTTTTTTGAAGCGCAAAGCAAGTCACCACCGATGTTTATTTGGAACAACCGAGGGGGCTTGATTTAAGAAAGTTCCAGGTGTGGCTCTGTGACCAATTGTGACAGTGATGCTGACAGGAAAAATGTACAGTCACAGGGAAAATCATGTCTGTGTGAGACGGTGGTGGGATTGCTATTGAGACATCATTTAAGAAAGGTCTTTTGGTCATGCTTCCTCCCTCTCCTTTAAGTCTTTTTTCACTTAAGGTTATATTGTTACACATTACACAGCAGGAAATATTCATTCAAAATGCAGCATTTTTCTAGATGAAAATAAATAGTGCAGCAAATAATGTGTTGTATTTTTACTTTTTATACTATTTTGTTTATACTATAACTGTTCATCGCATTACTTTTGAAACCATCCTTACTTTACTTTAGTGCCTGAAATGTTTAAGCTGTACTGTGTGAGTTGTGAAATATTTTCTATAGATCTGTCTTTGAGCAGCATCAATTTAAAATGTGAGCCATTATTTTTGGTGCATAAATTCCAAACCTTCCTCTGCCTGTAGTCTTTCAACAACTCCTATAGTCACGTTCTGACTTCAGCTGGGATTTATGTATATTTGGCAGAGTTGTTCTTCAACTGGTTATCCAATATATTGTACCGGTCCAGTATCCCAAGGATTTTCGTTGATATTGGATGATTCTGCAGGAGACAATTTGCGTCCAGTGCCAGTGTTCATTGTCAGCACGGGAGGCTGTATAACATTCATGTTGTATTGCTAGGGAAGTTTAGCGTGGTGGATGGATGTGTATCCTATAAACTAAACTATAGTTAATTATCTTTGTGTACTTAGGTTCCCTGTGTTTATGTTCTTTTCCTGTCATCCTTTAATGTGAGGCACTTTTGTAAAGTCTGTTTCAGGATGTACTTTACAAGTCAGCTGTGCGTAATAGTCTTGTGCATGTGCGGCCAATTTCGTGATTGGTTGAGATTCTTAAAACAGAACCACAGCATTGCTTTACAATTCAGACGAAAAGAGTGCATTGCATGTATCGGTCATTGAACGCACACAGGGCTTAAGTCCAGCTTCCATGTGTCTCGCCTCTGGGTGATAGGAACGTTTTCCTTTTATGTGCTAATGGAATTGGAGAAGGCAAATAAGTGAGATTTAACATAAAAACACATTTGCATGGCACAGGCAGCCAGTAAAACACAACCAACCATGTTATACAGCTGCGAAAGTAACAGGAAAGTCCCACAGCCATGAAATGTTACAAAACACAGCCAAGCAGCTTCGCCAAATTCAACCCAACATGTAAATGAATGGAAAGTGTGTTTATTTGCTGAAGGCTGACAGAGCAGGAATCAAGTGTAAAAAAAAAATCAACTTAAGCTGCATTACAGCACCAAATGCATTCAACACAATAACCCAGTAAATTGCATAATCACCCTGCACAGTATTTAACTGTGTGTGAGTGTGTGTGTGTGTGTTTAAGTAACCAGAGGGAAGGACGTATTGATTTAGAGACACCATAAACTGGGAATGTCCACCCAGAGCAACAACTGTAACTGTAAAACACGTGTGATTATCTACTTGAATTAATTAAACATTAGTAAAGAAGCAATCACTGCCGATTTAAGATGCATTTTAAAAAACTCTGTAGCAGTAAACTGTAACCTGTAGCAGAGTTCCACAAAATAGCAACGAAATAACCTGTTTACAAAGATTTACAAACAGTTCATTTTCAGCTCCCTGGCTGAAACATTTGATTATAAATGTTTGATAAATGTACTGATATGTCTTCGGTAACATAATACAGGCCGAGTGATCAGTGGAAAAGCCACATGAATCATGTTCAACTTGTGTGAATTCTGACACAAGAATTTACATTGTTGATCAAGTGCAAAAGTCCCAAATGAAGGAAGCTCTCATATTAGCTTTGCTGCATCATCCAAGTTTAAATACACCTGCTCCACCAGAATATAAACTGCTTCACAAAAGAGGTGTGGTTTGCAGTCGGTCATGGTAGTACATAGGCCAAATACTTCTTTTGAGTAAACTGGTAAATTGTTGGGCAGCTACCTTACTGACTGGCAACTAACTAGCCTGGTAAGCTATTGTGACTGGCTAGCGCTAGCATACTCCCAGTGAGATTACATGTTACCAGTTGCTGTAGTTCACCAAGTGCAGCATCTTTCCTCGCAATTAGTTACTACGTCACCAAGCTTCCATCACTACCTATTTTATGAGGACTTGCAAATGATTTACACCGTGAAGCTTTGTGTTGTGACAAAGCACTTAAGTTTGATAAATTCCTCATCTGTGATGATGCCACCTGATTCTCAACAGTCCAACAGTGTTTCTGTAAATTTATGGCCCAAATTGAAAAATTTCAGCTTGAGCAAATACATCATTTCATCTATGGTGCTATGAGAAAACAAAGTTGTGTCCATTTTTTACAGCTCCATTTATTCTAACAAACTCGAGCTTTTTGTTCAGCCAGTAACACCAAAGCATCAAACACTCTTGTTGTCCTAATAGCCTCTTGTGGAATGTAGTTGTGTTCGTGCCTTTGTAGATGCATGCTACAAACATCAAATATAGCACTGTAAGATAAGACATGACAGTACAACAAGAGCTTTGTGATGTAAATTCTGTAAGTTGTCCTGTGTAATACCATCACAAAGTTGTGGTTCCTTGTTTCCCCTTTATGTACACATCTTAATATCTTCTTTTCTCCATGGATCTGTCTGTAGGACCTTTGAAAGATGAATTAGAGAGAGAGCACATGGCTTGGTGAAGCCAGACCAGGGCTGGTCCTTGCTGTGCAGGCATTGTATTGATTGCAGTGTGAGTCACACCTTGGGCTGTTTAGTGCAGGAGGAGAGAAATGCCACATCACTCACTTCTCTATTTATTGCAGTTTCTCTTTAGGTCTACATAAGTTTCTTAATTGTTCTTTTTTTCTTCTGAGCGGTGGTAATGAATTGGTCAAGCTGGACATTAATATGAGTCTAATATTTCCTCAACTTTAGTGTACAACAATTCTTTAATCAGTTATTGGTTCGTGTTTTGGCCCTAACCTCTAATGTCCATATTAATTGACGTTTTTGTGCCTAAATTCTGATGCATTCTGCAGGCGGTATGTTATTTATCAAAAAGATGCTCAATCGTGTAAGTACAGGCATCTGAAGTGTTCCCTGCATGTCTGCAGTTAGTTATGCATGTCTCCTTATTGTACATGCATTTTGAGGGAGAATCACTCGAATATGAAAGGTTTTGCATGGAAATTTTTCTGCCTCTAAAAAGCATGTGCAAATTGCTCAGGAGTATTAAAAAGAACGGTTGAGATGGGGAAGAGAAACTTAAATCACCCTTTACAGAAAGCAGGTCAAGACTGAGTGCACCAGCCAGAGAACAATAACAGCAACAGCAACAACAAAACAACAACAGTGTTTTGGTATTTCTTTTAACAGTAATCAGGGCATGGGGAGTCGTCGTTTTGTGCTCAGTAAGATTTAACTTGAACTTGGCATTCAGTGAACTGACAGATCATAAGAGACATTTACCTCGGTATTTTAGTGGCATATCAGCCATATCAACACCATCTTCACCCTCCATCTGCTCTGCACAGAGCCTCTGATGGACCTGCTGCTGAGTCCTGCTGCAGCTTGCTCTCCACTGCTTATATAGAATTTTTTTTCAATAGGCTATGCTTTTTGTGCTCCATCTTGCTATGTCAATTCATTCATTCATTTTCTTTAAACTTCATTTAATGACTCCTCTTGCATTAATAATATAAACCAGCTTACTATATCTGATGATCTTCGGTCAACCAGAAGCATACCTACAAGTACTAAGTCAAAGGCAACTCAGTCAATGTTTTCATTCAAAAGTCTTTTTTTATTCTCCTGACCAAGTGAAGATCTCAGGCATTTCAACCTCTGTTGTGTTATTCAAACACTGGTAACTATGAGTCATTAGGTTACATAAAATGCTTCAAAGTAACAGGTGTCCAGGTATGGATTGGTGGTGGTGTTGTAGCTGGTTAGTTGTGTGACAGGCCCTTACTTTGTTTGTACATGGTTGGTTGGGGGCTGATGAGCGATGATCTCTGTGATTGATGATCATCAGAGTGATCATCTTTGCCAGTGTCTAGACAATATTTGACTTGTTTTCCCATTCATGTATTAACTTATTAATATTATTATTTTGCTGTGTCAAAGTAATATTAAATTTGATTTTCTGATTTCATGTGTTAAAGTTCGATCAGGTTGAACTCTGCAAAGTGACAGAGATTTATTTATGACCGCAAGCAAATACATCTCAGTCCATTTGTCATAGAAATGAAAGGGACGCGAAATCTGATGCACATGCAACTTTAGTGTGTTGAAAAACACAGGGATCCAGTATTTATTAAAGATCTTCCAGAGTTGGTCAAGCACTTCATACTCTCGCCACTCTACAGCAGTGGTTCTCAAAGTGGGGTCCGGTGACCCCAAGGGGTCCTTGAGGGGCTACTGGGGGTCACAATGACATAATGTATGACTGTTGGTCATGGGTTTCAAACACTTTCTAGAATGAAACATCTAAAAGCAAAAATCTTATTGGATGGGGGACACTGGGACAAAATGGGGGTCCATAGTCTAGTTTGTGTCAGTTTAGGGGTCCTTGATGTGAAAAAGTTTGAGAACCACTGCTCCAAAGGGACCAGGGCTCCAACAAACAGTTATTTTCATCATTTCAGCCCCTAAAAGTGACCACACTTCCTCATCCATCTAGCTTTCAAAGACTTTTTTGTATTATTCTTTATGGCTTATTTTATTTTGTATCATGTTAATATGAAATAAAAACAAAAGTAAAAGTACAGTAATAAAAAGACTATAGTGCATTAGAC
Organism: Seriola dumerili; assembly: GCF_002260705.1. Lineage (NCBI taxonomy): Eukaryota > Metazoa > Chordata > Actinopteri > Carangiformes > Carangidae > Seriola > Seriola dumerili. The sequence goes on from NW_019175554.1 coordinate 2,665,106, forward strand.
TTACATCCAGTTTTTACAAGATCCACTCACTCTTTGATCATTTCTTTGTCTCTAGGATCACTTCCTGCTGCTGTTGCCTATGCGCGTAAAGACCGACTCCACCGACCTGCACATGTGGCCACTAAAACTTTCCAAGCTTTGCGTATCTTTGTGAATGACGAGCTGAACGAACTACATGCAGGCCTGTGTGCCGCCCAGGCAGTGCTGAGGTCAGGAGGACATCTCTGCGCAATCACTTTTCACTCGCTAGAAGACAGACTGGTCAAACGTTTTCTCCGGGGAGATGACTTGTCTAATCTGGATCATTATCACTTCAGCCCAAGGAATCAAGGCAACAGGAAGAAAAAACTGATGGATGAAAGAAGAGATGGTGGAAGTGTTCATTGGCTTCCTCTGCGAAGAAAAGTGATCACCCCAGAAAAAGACGATGTAAAAGAAAATCCGCGAGGACGCTCCTCTAAACTCAGGGCAGCACTCAAATTATGAGAAACCTCTTACAATTAATACCTAACGTAAATTCAGCAAAGAGTGTGATGGAGAAACATAGTAACTCTCCCTTGCACTTCTCTGCTGTGGATGCTGCTGTGTCTTTTTATAATCTTCACTGTAAATGTAAAAATGTTTCTGCACTTGGGTACACGAAAAAGCAGCTTTTTGCAGTCTATCCTATTCGAGACCCAGCGTTTAATACCTCTATTTCAATTGTTTGTTCCAGTGAACACAACTGGCCGTTTCTGCCGGTGGGTTGTCATCCTTGATCCCCCATTGGTAACTCCTAATGGTTGTTTAGGGCATTGCATAGTAATGGGGGGACTCTGGGCAAAGGAAAGAAGGAATCCCAATACCACGCAATATGTCAACTAGTAGAAGCTCTTTTTTCTTTTTTTTTATTTATTGGCTGGTGAAAAATGACAAATGACTTGAAACATCATGCGTTACAAACATAGCATGTTTCTGTAGTCATGCTCAGGGTAACAGTAGGGCTTGCAAAGTTTGCAAAGACTGATGTGCATGGAAAACTAGATTCCAAATATGGATAAGACAGGGAAAATAAACACAACAATTACATATGTAACAAAATAATCTACACTCAAAGGTCCACTACCTGGCTCTCAGAGCTTTCACCTGCATCTCATTGTCTTCATTTACTGAATCGAGCTAGTTCAAGCGTCAGGCAGGGCTTGTGTGTTGAACTTTGGTCATGTAATGTAGCATTTTTCCACATGTAGGCTATTTACTATTCACTGAATGAAGACCATCAGGTGCAGTTGAGAGCTCTGAAAACTATAAACTTATTTTGCTACATATCCTGTTCCCAAAGGTCAAGAATGGACTTCTATGCTTGAAAACAGCATGTGCACTTTAAATTATGAAACATGCCAAAGTTGGCATATCCGAATCCCAATCTTGCTGAGCAGTAGTCTGCCTTTCTTTGCCTTAGCACTGAAAAACTTCCAAACTCAAGTGATAGCACGACTGTGAACACAAAGTTATATGAAAGCTGGTCTGAGGTGTTACGTAAAAATATAAATGCAGTAAAAACTTTTTATACCAAAATAAAAGTATGTGACTGTTTTTGTATTTATTGCCTTTGTGTTATTTGCCTTTTGTATTATAGAATATACAGAACATAACTCAAAAGTTTATAAAAGCTGTTTTTCACTCCAATTTTACACTAGAAACACCTTTTGGCACTGTAATGATCCTGTACAATACTGTGTTTAAAGTGACTCCTTGACAGATTTTAATGAAGAAAAGATCTTTCAACACTGAAGATTTTTTAACAAATTCCCTTGTGCTACTCTGATATATTTGATTTTCTTGCATTGCTAATGTTTGACAGCATATTGGGTGGCTATTGCAGCTAAATAGCTCAACATATAGACTAAAAAAAACTCCTTTCTCTATTGACGTCTGTATTTCCCCTGAACCTCCCTTGATGAGTAGCTCAAGTGAAATCTCTACTGTACCATATGAATCAGTAATGCCAGTAAATACTAAATGACGCAAGTGTCAGAAGTGGTGCTGAATGAGCTGGGTGGTTGTTCTTGAGCATTCTCTCACCTTCGACTGTAAGCAGATGAGGTGTTTTGATCTTTACTATTTGACTTTGACTAATTGTAATTGCTCCATCAAGATTATTAACACTTTTTTTTTCTTCTGTCTCAGTTTAGTGCACTCTAAATATACCCTTCTCGTTACCTTGGAAACTAAATGGCGCAAGTAACATTTAACTGTCTAAAATTACATGCTGTTTTAATCTGATATGAAGTGATGCTATATTGTGAGTTTGAACGTCCCTCCCTTTTGACATCAGTGGATGTTCGTTAATGCAAATTATCGTCCCTGTTGACGAAATATGTCATGACATTTGATCTTTTGGATACCTTGTTTCTGTTTTATTGCCATAAGACCTTTACTGAATCAGGAGGTGAACATGGGTAAGAAAATGAATAAAATGTTACTCACAACATCACTGCATGCATGGCAGTGTTAATATAAATATAAAATCTGAAAGAAACATGGGAGAGATGTCCACTTTTTTAAGCCAACATTTTCGTTAATGAACAGTTGCCTATTTTTCTGAAAGATTCAACCTTGACATTTTTAAGTGGTCTTTTATACTTCCACCATTTCACTGGCATGCAGGATGCGATGACGTCATGTTGACGTGTTTGTGTTTGTGTTTGTGTTTTTGTGTGTGTGTGTGTGTGCGCGTGTGCACGCGTGCTTTAATTAAATCTTGTGAACACTAACTCCACAGGTTGTATTCAACATACGAGCACTGATGAGATTAGACTGAAGTATAAATTTCATTTTTCATAGAAATACTGTAGAATGAATGTGTTAGGTAATTGTCTGATGACTGTTAAACATATGTTATAGTGTTGATTTTAATGAGTCATTAAGAAGGTCAAGTGCTTACAGCGCATTATGTCGTGTGTAGCCACGATTGTGGAGTAAAGTACATTTACTCAGGTACTGTAATCAAAGGTTAACTCCACTGATTTCATACATCAAAGTTTGTTTACTAAATATGTATGTTGCATAAAGTCTTTTTCTCAGTTAAACTGCCTCAAGTGATGTCACTTTAATATTTTATCCATTGTATCTATTCTCATAGATATCGAATACTTTTACTTGTGATATTAAATTTTCCAGGTAAGACTCACATCATTTTGAAAAACGAAATGGATAAATATATTCAATATGTTTAATACAATATTTTATACTTTTTTCAATATGCTATTACTACTGAGGTCTCTGCCATGGATTGGTATTTTTGTGTTACAGATAAATTTATAATTTATGACCAAGATATTTTGTTTGTACCTTGAAATAATCTCTAGGTGTATGTCTCTCATCCTTGTTGAGACCAGGATGATTTATTTAATGGTTTATTTATTGCAAGAGACAAGACTCAATTGCAGGGCAATTGTGTATCCAGTGTAACCTGTGTCAGAGTGGATGAGGCGTGTAAATGTAGCAGAGAACACTTTTTAAAGTTGTCTCCCTTTTTAAATATCTGTTATTTATTTAGTTATTCTGTGTTCTCAGTATAAAACTTATGTTTGTTTTTCAATGCAGGAAAAGATGATAAGACAGGAACATCAGTGATTATAAATTGTTATCTACGACATTGCAAATTCTCAATCACCATGGAAACAGTAACCTCAGATAACAGTAAATATACTGTAAGATGGTGCTATTATTGTAGACTTAGATCAATCCATAAATTGACTGCCAGATACGTAACTAATAGCTACTGTTGTTGAATCACGTATCTGAAACCGCAGGCAGACACACTGAGGATCGTCTAACCTGCTGCTAACAAACCTGTAGACACAGGATGAATGGCTTCACTTGATACAGGAACAAGCATACAAAAGCAAATCTTTATTTCACTGTCAGGTTTCATTGTTTCATGTCAACAAAGGAATACACAACAACGAGACCTTAAACTATTTTTTTAAGGGATCTGCACAGCACATGAGAGTGGAGCAAGTTTGATGTCAGAAGGCTCTTATACAAATCTTTTTTGCCCTTTATATTAAAATTTCAATCACTATTTTTTTTTTTACATCATATATGCTAATCACTGCCTTAATGAAAGAGCCAGTCTCTGACATAAGAAGCTCACCTCAACAGTGCAGGACTACATACCTTGCAATTCAACAGGATTTGTGGGTAAGACATGATAATTGACTGGAGCCACAAAGTAGAAATACTGTACCACTCTGTACTCCATTAGAAGTAAACATCCTGAGCTGAAAATGTTACTCAAGTTAAAGTATGTAAGTATCATCAGCATTGCTCACATTAATGCTCCCTATGAATGTTACACATTATACACTATATTATTAGATCAATGATAATAAGTACAAATAATAAATGCAAACTAAATACATTTTGGTAATGAAAAATGCTATTTCTGTATATCTGCATTTATTTGTTTATTTATTTATTTCTGTATTTATTTAGTTGTTTATTTATTTATTCATTGATTTAATTATGCATTTATTTTATTTTTTCTGTATTTCTACATTTCTAGATTTATTTATTTCTGTATTTTTACATTTTATTTATTTATCTATTTGTTTATTTTTATGTCTGTATTTTAATTAGGTAGGCGGTCCTACCTCAGTCTAAAGCTGGATTGGTTATAGCAGTGTAATTGGTTGGATGGATCTACTACTACTGTTTTGACTTGAAAGGTACGCAGTCAGGAGGTCATCTTTTGTCCTTCATATTTTTTGACATCTCATAGACAGTTTATCAGTTTTATACCAATAGCACTAAGCTGTGGAGTGAAGTGTGATCCACTGAAAATTCCTGTTATATGGAACTTACATTGGACTTCAGCTGTAGGTGGCTTGTAATGAACTTTTAATTGAACATTGACACAAAAAAGTAAAGCGTAGTTAGATAAGTGAATACTATTATTATTATTATTATTATCATTATTACATTATTTGGTCGAGGAGCGGGCATCCATATGTTAAAGTAAATTCTGTATTTTGAAGAGCAGAATCTAAAACATTAAAAACACAGATACAATGACAGAAACAAGACAAAATCCATTCATAGCTGACAGAAGAAGAAATATGTGCTGTGGTCTTAAGCATGAAGCAATGAGTCAATCTTTTCTCCCAACAAAATGAATGACCATGCACCACCACTGGATATTCATCTGCCCCTGACTGTAGCTTTTTGTTATTTCTCAATTTCTGGTGGAGAGGAGTGAGACAGGTGGTGTGGCAATAAACTCTCTCTGTGAGGAGAGAGACATGCGTCAGCCTGTGGCTCCCCCATCGACAGTCTGAAGAATGTATGAGTTTCACAGCGTTAGAAAACAGATTGAGGCAGCCACAAAAAGATCATTCTATCCACATCTTTACTCCCTCCCCTCCTACTCTCGCTCCCCGCCCATCTCTGCTGCTCCGCCTGCTATAAAAAGATTTCTCAGTGAAAAACACTGAGGTCAAAACTGTTTTGAATAATTTTTGTGATTGACGCAGGGCCTGCAGGTCTCAAGGGAAGAAGATCCAACTGTGACAGAAGACAGTCATGTTGGATAACAGGCCAAGAGCTACTACTGTGTTTTGCTGACTTTCAATTTGAAACTTAGTTCAAGGGATTAAAATCTGACATTGAAAACGTTAATTACAAGTGCTACCATCTTCAGAGATTACTCAAACTCATCACCTTTGAGCTGCCAAAAATAAATTGAAGGTGTTGTTGCGACATTAGTATCGTGTATGCGTGTGTGTGTGTTTTCCTCTCCTGTGTCTCCAGGTTCCGCCCTCCCCCTCCCTACTCTGCTGCAGGTGGTGATTCACACCTGTGCTGGAATTGGTTATCAAGGACTGGAGCTTAAAAGCTGGAGGAAACACACACACTGGGCCAGTGAACCATGTGGCAGCATGTGTGCTGAGTGCTTGTGTACTGGGATCGGTAGGTTACTTCCTTTAAAGAGAGGGTGTAAATTGTTCTCCAACTTGAGTTTAACTTGGTCTATCTTGAGTTAACTTTATTTGTGGAGTCTGTTGTAGTTACTGGCCTCCCCCACCTTTGAAAGAGGAGGTTCATTTAGAGTTCCTTGGGCTCGTCCAGGATCGAAATGAATGGGGAAGTGATTTATTGTCTTGTTGTTAGGCCAGAGTTTTTGTGTATTATCTCAATTGACTGTGACTTGGTGTCTGGGTGTCCATGGTCTAGCCTTCACTACACATTATAACAGATTCCTCAGTTAGACAGGTGAGTGTTCAGCTGGGTTGTATTAGCCTTTCCATCAAGTACTCGTTTATTAGATTTGCCTTTTCTTATTTTTGGAGTAAACCATGGGCGGGGATAAAGTTCCCTGGTGGAGGTAGGCACTGAAGTTTCAGCCTTTGAAGTTGCCTTGAGCCAAGAATGCTGCGGAAGATTGGTAGATAACGTTTGGGATCAGGCTAAGGTGGTGGTGTTCTTGTTTGCTTCAGTCAGAATGAAGTATTTAACTTAGATTGACAACTGTAGAAAAAAGGATTTTGTTTGATTGCAGAGTTTTATGGTATTCTTGTCTTGATCTCCCTTGCTGAAAGAGGACCTAAGGCTAGTCTCATAAACATGTTGGTAGAGAAAGGAGTTTTAACCTCACATGCTTCGGCATATTTTCGGATGAGGCCCACGCTGATCCTCAGTAACCAAGCCACCACTTGCTGATTTTACTCCTGGTGTAAAGAGTGATGGTAGTGAAGTGGGGGGTGGGGAGCCATGCACACTACCACGATGTGAGCCAATCTCCTGTAGAGAAGTCTCCTGGCTCTGGGTTAGATGCTCGGTTAAAACTGTGGTTAGCTCATTTTCATCTGGAGACTCAGGTAAAGAGAGAGTAGCGTGAGTTTCAGCTCCAGGGGGAGTTGGCATGCATCCTGGAGCTTAAGCTGACCACAGCCTTCATAATGTCTCACCCATCATCAGAGTACCACTGCTGTGTCAGGTGGCGTACAGGGTGAACTGATGTCAGCTCACTTACTTGAGAATCTCAAGCTGAAGGAGACACAACAACAGCTTTCTTAGCTTCTATAACAACCAATTGCATTTTTGCTCCTGCTTATTTCTGTCTGGCTATTTAACACTCCCCACTGTCCCTTCTTCCAGGACAAGAGGGATTCCCATAAATGATTAAAAAAAGAAAAAAAAAAGTGGATTTGACTCAGCAAGGACAGCACTGTTCGCCTCCACCCACACCTTCCTGAACCATGTTGTTAGTTCAGGAAGATGAGGTTGAGGGGGAGATTTATAATTTTTCTGTTTTGAAAATGTACACAATGTTTTTACCAAATGACATTAGTACGGTAAGGTCTGACAAATGACATCAAGCTGCTAGCTACTGCAACCCACAAGCTATCATGGTCAAATATAGTTTTATATGATAGGATGGGTCATATTGGATAATTTTATGACCCTATTTACACCTGGTATTAACATACATTCAGCATCTGGATATAGATCTAGCTAAGTAAAATATATGTTGTTGTATTGTGCTAAAATAACAAAATAAGAGTTAAAATTACACTGAAGAGAAAAAAACAACTACCTTCAGGTTGTAGGAGGCAAACCCTGGAAACCAGGAGCTGCTGGTAATCAACACCAATGAGGCGATATATTGGATGGTGGCAGCAGGATAAAATCACCACCCTTCAAGTAGGTGTACAGTATATGACTAAATCTTACCACCCCCCACTTACTGCCATTATCCCACCGTAGGGAAAATTGCCTGTCTGGGTACAAGCCTGCAATATTCCCAGCAGTCGTCCATTTGGCTCTTACAGGAGCACCACTCTCTAGAATGACAGTGAAACTGAGGTCATGAGCCGAACAGTCACCCTGGGGTTAAAATGATAGAGTTTGTGCAAGTATAAATTACTCTATAACACAGGGCACCTTCACTCCAGCCTTTAATGGATACCTTCCTAGTCTTGCTTTATGGCTATCATATCAGTGTGAGCCCTGTTGGCTTGTGGAATGTGCTCTGACAATATAAACACAGGACCTTGTTAACTCACATATCACAGATTGTGATCCATTCTGCTATTTTTAGTAATTTTCTGGCTTAGCAACTCACAATTTTGTAAATATGTTCCGAGGTAGTACTGCTTTTAGCTCCATTCCCTATTACAGGCCATTTTCATTTCTTCAATTTCAACGTGAAGCTCATTTTGACTTTTTGAATTACAACTGTTAAGCTCAGAAACAGTAGTTTGACAAAAAAAAAATTAACTCAATGTCCACTTCATTACTTACTCACCTAATTTGAACTTTCAACCACAACTCCTGTTTAAATGGTCTAGTAAGATCTAGTAATTAAATGTTTTCTGTTATTTGGGGGGGTTTTTGGACAAAATTAATCAGATTGAGTCCAAACGCACCAACAGCACTTGTTTCGGTTGACGCCAAAATATTAACTGTGCATAAGCAGTGGAAAGGCAGTTTGCACAAAATGGAAATGTTTTTGGTATGTTCTCCGTTGACTCAGTAAATTTCTTTCAACTGAAGTCTGTTGAAAAAAAGGTCTTGTACAGCATTTGTAGAAAGTTCCTCCAAATTAAACAGCAAAAGACGTACCTCCATGTTCTCTAGAACAACGCAGAAGATTTTTCTGGTCTGACGCCGTTATCAGCTGGATGTCATCAGTTTTTCAGTGGCTTGAAAAAAACAGTTTTATGATGTGACAACACTTTGGTTAAGGTTTGTTAGGTTTAGGCAAGAAATATCTTGGTGAGAAAGATCATGGTTTGGGTTGAATTAAGAACTTTGTTAAGGTTTGGGAAACATCAAGGACCTTCACATGTTTAAGGTTCAGGTAATGATCATGGTGATGTTTTAAGACAAAAAAAGTTAAGTCATCTCCCAATGTTTTATTGACCATCCATCCACCCTGACCATTTGCATATTTTGTCGCTTTGTAACAACATCCCCTTCCTTCCTCCTTTGTTCCCTTCATTTGCTCCCTTCCTGTGAATCTTAGAGAATTTGTTGATATATTGGCATGTAATATTAAGTATTCGACTTTGAGGCAGGGTGAAACTTTTGATTTTGTGCAACCTTGGTAGTTAAAAGTTCAACCATTTTTTTCCCTGGAATACATGTCCATGATTAGACCCTGCTTCAACACTTTCAAGACGTATAATAATTTTCTGCTTTTGCATTGTAACATCTAGATGACTGCAGTGCATTATTTACTTGATTTAGCCTGAGGCTTGAGTTCAGCTTAGGTTAAATATCTGCAAATCTGATATTACTGTCAATTTCAGAGTTTGGTCTGTTCATTATAAATGGATTGCATGGTCCAGGAAAAACTGGATTTGCAAAGAGCATTCATCAATGTTTGCATGTGCATGGCAAAGTCAAATACTTACTCATTCATCACGACATCAGCATAGCTTTAAGAATGTTGTATGTTCCTTGTGGCTGTTTTGAAATCACACCACCTTCAAGGAGGGATAATATTTTTTGACAAATTGCAATCACGAAATCATCCTACTGCATTTATGGTCTTCCATCTACCCCTGTAATGTGTGGACCAGCAAAGGATAATACTTAATTTTTTGATATAATTCTGTCAGTACATGCTCCCCCTTTTTCATACTGTCTTTTTAAATGGTCTACTCCCGTTATGCTGATGACACCCAGCTGAATATATTTTTTTAAAACTGAAACTTGCTTTGCTGTAATAAAGAGGGAATGGCCTTTAACTTCGTACAGATGAAGTTTGTTAAAACTGAAATTCTGTTAAATTCTCCTGAACAACATCACTACTCACCATCCTTAATGCATTAAGGATGGTGAGTAGAATCCTCGCACAGAAAATTTTAATTTTAACATAAACGTTAATCAGCACTTACTCAACCCTGCTTTCAATAACTCAGAAATACAGCTATTATAGATCAGATTAGATCTTCCTTGGTCACCTTGATAACCGCAGCTCTCTTTTTCTCTCTCTATTACGCATGTCAAGGCTTCACTACCTCCCTTGGCTCCATTACATTCCCAGTTCATTTCATAATTAACTTTAAATTACATTACATTTAAAGCCCCCCATGGATTGACTCCTGCATATATGTATTTATTCGTTTAGATGTCTGTGTTCTATATCATGATGATGTTGGCATGGTGGAGTCGTTTGAAAGGCATAGGACTTTGGTTGCTGAACACAACTTAAAAGCAACAAAATGTCAATGTCAGATGTTGTCAGTATTCAACGTCAAATAGATGTTGACATTAGACATTGACTTTTGGTCACCTGACATCACAACCTACATTCAATCAAATATCAACGTCTAACAACGTTGGTAGCCAGCTGCGTGCCTGTTTGGTTGTTATTAGGCCTTTTACAGTGCAGACAGCTTGACACAAAACTCTGTAAACGTTTATATGCAGATGACTCTGCCCTTAATGTTATAAATGACACATAATAATTATAATATCAAATGTGGTGTTCAGCAAACCATATCAGTGTGGAGGGCAGACAGGTTCCTTTATTTGGCAGTTATTTATAGTCAGACACATTGTTATTTATTTTTGTGCAAGACTAAATGATACAAACAGAAGAAAATCTCACCCATTACAACAACAGCAAGGTATTCTTTGCCTCTTTTTTCCCTTAAGTCCAGACTCCTTAAAAATCTGTCATCTCTCAAAAATAAAAACAAACAAACAAACAAACAAAAAACAGGACATATAATTACAGCGATAAAGTATATTTACACTGAAAACAGAATAGAATTCAAATGTTAACCCCAGCAGCTCTTGCTTCTGCAAAAAGGTTTTCTCTTCAACTGCAGGATTTATACCTCTCTGTCGCCATCAGAAATAAAGACCACTTTAATAACCTGCTGGAGCTATGCAACATTCCTCTGCACCTTAGTGATTTACCTGCCAACAGGACATCTATATACATCCAAGAGGTGAGAGCAGAACAGAGCAAGGTATGCTACTTACTTCAGACACCTTTCATGTAGAAATCCTCGTGTTTTTTTTTCTCTGGCTCCTTCAATTTACATGGAATAAAAGCATAAAGAGCCATCTGTAACTGAATAAGATTTATAGGTTGTGGCAGAAGTCCGTAAATCCTTTTTATGTGTGCATATATGGATTTGTAAAATATGTATTGCTCTACTGCGGTGATAGAATAAAGTGAAGGTTCTGAACAACAACAATTGTTATTTACACCATTATGGATACAAATGTAATCCACAGTACAAAGCATGATTTACACCGTTATAATACTGTTTTCCTTTTCATGTATTGCCAATATACTGTATTTTTAAATCATCATCTCTTTTCTTTTTACAGACCCAATATTTCAGTGAAGGCTGTTTGTTGTTATATTTTCACCTGCCCCACCTAACCTGCACACAGCTTTGGGTTTGTGTTCAGAGGGAAATAAATGGTGAAAAAAGAGGTAAGATTTGTTCAAGGTTTGTTATTAGAAATTTTTTAGATACTTTAACGTTGTGAACATTATAGTTAAGCACTGATAATACTCATGGAAGTGGTAGTTACACAAAGAACTGCACAAGAGATAAAGCTCTAGTAGTGTGCTGAGAGAGATAGATAAATACAATAGATAGATAGATAGATAGATCTAAGAACACAGACAAATACACATAGACAAATGCACATTTTCAGAGTCTCTCAGATGTGCGAAAGGCTCAAGTGTGGCTGCTGCTCACAAAGAAGTTGAAGCAGAGAAATGCCACAGCGCACGCTGAGTGACGTCAACCAGGAGGCCCCGTGGGGATGAGGTGAGTCAGAGCCAGGGCCGCGGCCTCGCCAGCTCTCCGCAGCCATGAGCGCGTCATCACCAGTCTCACTGACACCCTCTCACATTTCTCTGCATCTGCTTCAATGTGCCTCTGCCTCCCTCTCTCCCTCCGCCTCCTCAAGAGGATCTCTTCACATCCATGGCATACGCCAGTCCTAGCTATGCCTGTCTGTCTTTGTCTCTCTCCACACTTTGGGGTGGGTACTCATCAAGCATGAAATGTTTTATATCTAATGATGGTGAAAGCTTTCTTTGTCTTTCTATGTTGTTGAAGAAGGATACTGCAAAAAAGAGGTAACATGCAACAGAAGCTTGAAGGTTTGTCATTAGGTTTTGGGTAAAAAAGGATTTTTTTTTAGATATCTTGACATGTTGAAGGTGATAGTTTTGTATTGATAATGTACTATAGCACAGTTTGGTGGTGCAAGCTCAGTGAGTCACACCTTTGATCGACACTGTTAGTTAGACAAAGAACAACACAACAGACCAGCATCCTCTAATATCTTCCAGTGAACCATGTACAGGTTAAGAGAGCAAACGCTTCTGTATCTCAGCAGTGTAGGTTTAGGCTGATAAGGAGCTCATTAAAGCAGGGTATACTGTTAGTGATGGATCAGGGCTGGCAGATCTGAGCTGTGATGATTCACCCATCACTAGCAGAACAACACTTTAAACATTTTTGAGGACACAGAATGCCCTGTAAACCTTCATCACTTATCCCACCCCTGGGCCTCTCCAAGCAGTCATTGTTTATCCAGCACTGATTGGTAATAAAATAAAAAAAGGATCCTCCAAATAAGAATTACTGACTTTTACGATCACAGTCATTAATGTTAACTGATGACACCAGTTATTTAAGCTTTTATCACTCTTTGACATAAGGCATTTTAGAATGCCACATCCAATTTATGTTTTTTTAAAGCAAATGTTTACAATTAAAAAAGATTAAAGTTTCAAAATAGTGGTAAATTGGTCTTTGTATCGTAGTAGACATGACATCTTCAAAAAGTTATTTTTATAACCTTTTATTTTTGCATTTCACTAACTATCAAACTTGAACGTAGACAGGTTTCAGGTCGCAGTAGTGTAATGATTAGTAGATTGATCAATTAGTTAATTGCATTACATTACATTTACTCATTTGACAGATGCAAGCGACCCCTTGTGGTCCGTGAGTAAATTCGGTGTAAAACTGGTGTAGCTACATGAGTCTCACATAGCTACACCAGTTCACAGTTAATATTTTGCAATTTACGTGAAAAATGATCAGCGTGACATTTGAAAGTAAATGTAGATCAAGCTTAACAGTTAGCCTGCACTGGGATTGTGCTAAATTTAACCAGTTATCATCTATTAACTATCAAACAAGGACGATGGGCAAGATGATGGACCTGTGCCTTAAGAGCGGGTCAATAAAAAAAATTTAAAAAAATCAAATGAAACCTCTGACACAACACAGGTGAAGTATTACTCCTCAGTAATGACTGAGACTCATAGTGCGTTTGATCACATCCAGCCAGTGTTCATTTCTGTGTGATAATTTTGATGCTACATAAATAGCACCACTTGTTGCCATGCAGTGTATGAGGTGCATGGGTTGTTGATAATTAAAACTCCTGTCCCAGGTGACATTTTACCACGCCAGCTCACCACAACACTGTTGAAGTATTAGGTCCTATCAGTTTTGGGGATGTTTGGGGAGTTAGGTGGTCCGTGAGTTTTATTTGAATGGTTAAGTGGTCCTTGGTCTGAAAACGTTCGAGAAACACTGATCTAATGGTATAGAGCAGAACAAAAAAGAAAATCAATACCACAACTTCTTTTTTCTATGGGTAAAAATCAGACAAGTTAATGCGTTTTTTTCTTGCTTTGCTAACAGAACATACTCTGAAATGGGCCAAATCAACAACTGTCAGAATCTGGTTTGTCAGAACTCTGTTAATTCTTTCACACACGCTCTGCAACCCTGAACTTATCCAGACATTACCTAGAAGAGCTGTATGTGAGAACGCAAATGTTTAAAGCTGTTGGATCGGACATCAAACAGACTTCATTTATCCGACGTGTGAATAGAGCAGGTCATTGTCCGGAGAATTCACAGTGAACAACATGTTCAGTGTTGATGATGTTTGTATCGCGTAAAAAATGTGGAAAAATATAAACATCAGTGGGTGAAGAAGAGACCAATGAAAATGTCTTAACTGGAGAGACAATGAGATTAGGGAACTTCTGTCGACGCCAAAATGATCAGACCATCTTTGATGTGCTGTAAACGCTGTGATTTCCACGGCGTACTTTTGGTGTGGTGTCCTGCCTCCTGCACTCTCTAGTCAGGCGCCACTCCTTGCCTAAACCAAACTGAATATTTCCAGTAGGTGAGAACACGTCTGACACTGACATGGACCTGATTCTCTGGACATTGCCCAGAGTTCATGTGACAAAATAGCTTGTGAAAAACTGAGCATTAAACAATAACTTTCATTATATCTTTTGAAAACCGAGTATTAATCGTACTCCATGTTTTTACGCACTTGCAGCTCTTGGGATGAAATTTACTACAGATACCAGTTGCTCCATACAGTGGCAGTCCTCCAATGGCATGGCACAGCCAAGCCTCTTGTGGGGAGGACTGCAGTAGATGCAAGGGAGGGGTGGCAGATATAGAGAAACAGACTTCATCTTTATATTAACCTCCTTCCAATTGGATGACGCCTGTCTGCAAGCTGCCTGCAACATGTTCGAGTTCCATTCATGCCAGGTAGAGGCATCAGCTAGGGGGAGCATGAGGGTGTCTGCTGGGGGAGGGGTGGTGGCGGCAGCAGTGGGGTTGCTGTTGGGTTGAGAGCAGGGTGGGGGAAGTAGCTTGCCCGGAGAAAGAGGTCTGCACCACATACAACATTCAAGCGGACATCTGACGTCAGTACATCAATAATTAAAGCATTTTATTCATAGCCTGGGAGAAAAAGAATCAATTGACAAATCACATATTCACTTTGAGTTACTTCAAACGGTGAAACAATTAAAATGCACAACATGTCTGTGTTGTGTGTGTGTGTGTGTGTGTGTGTGTGTGTGTGTGTGTGTGTTTCTGTGTGATGCCATTTACACATTTTTCTATTTATAGCGTCTATTTTATTTAGGATGCATTCTGCAATATATGGCAAAGACAGGCATAGAAATCGTGACTCACTTTTTTTTCTACTTGTCTGCCTGTGCTTTCTGATTGGTTATAACGTGCATCCAGCCATTGTATTTATGCCATCTATCATGCTTTAGCATGGCAACCTCCTCATTTCTATTTCATTTATTGCTGTTCCTTCTTTCTAAGAATATTCACATTTTAGTTCTATTTCTAGTTTTTGAGGGTCTGTGGTTCATTGGAAAATGTTAAGTTGATAAATGTTACAAGGTATTAGCCATATTATGTAAAACTGCATTTGCGCAGGTATTCATGAAACATGAAGTTGAACAAGAAGACGACAGTTAGATTTATAGACAGTTATTTATATTAAATCATTTCATTTCATCATTTCATATTATCATTAATATCATTATTATTTATTAGCAGTATTGATAACACTAGTACCCCCCCCCCCCGTCTTCTCAAACCCAACCGGTCGAGGCAGACGGCCGCCCACTCTGAGCCTGGTTCTGTTGGAGGTTTCTTCCTGTTTTCTTTTTTTTTTTCTTCCTGAGTTTTTCCTCTCCCTTCTCGTGCTTCAAGTGCTTGCTCTTTGTGGGAACTGTTGGGTTTCTCCTTATAGTAAAGTATTACCCTGTAAAGTGCCAGATAATGTATGTTATGATTCAGCGCTATACAACTTAAATTGAATTGAATTGAATAACATTGAATAATATTATACACAGCTTACAGGTGTTACAATCAATTCTTCATATGGACAATGTTTCTTAGAGTGCCTGATACGTTTGTCCTGACTTAGGAATGATCACTTCTTTGTAAAACACTTTTCTTTGTAAGTATTTTACCAAATACTTAACGATTAAGTCTTACATTCCTCACTGTAAAATGTAAATAAAGTCTTGAGCTGCTGTACTCCTTGTAAACGACCTCTCGTTCTCAGATAAACAACTTGTTATAAGATGGGTTAAGACAAAAACAAACGATTTTCTTAGGCTGCACTAAGTAATGTTGTTTATATGAACAATGGAGCAAATGACCGTGTGTAATGAACCCACAGAGAATTTTACCATCCTTCAGCTCACTGTTTTGGTTTCACAGAATGCCACCTTACTGTTTTGGTTCACTCTCACCATGTTTCCCATGTTTATCTGAGCCTGCCCGGCGCCCTGCAACAGCAGGGAGGCGAAGTTAGCGACTAGCTGCTAAAGAGTCAGATGTGATCTTTCAGGTGGAGCCCAAAACAGAGGAAAAGACTACAGTGCTGCTCTTGCATTTCATGAATGAATGTGTATGCTGAGGTCCATTGGGGGTAGACTGTTTTTTAACAAATGACATGTTAATTAGTGAGCTTTAAGGGTGTTCATAGGTTGACCTTCTTACCTTTGGACAGAGCCAGGGGAGCATTTCCCGTTTGCAGTATTCATTCACGGCTAAGCTATCCAGTAGCTTCGTACTTACCATACAGACATAGGTTTCGATCTTCTCATCTAACTCTTGACGAGAAAGCAAATAATCATATCTCCTAAAATGTCTGTCTTTTGTCTGTCTCCAGTCTGTTAGGAGCTACTTGTAACTCTGGTCAGCCGGCAGTCATAGGAACCAAAAAACATGCGTATACACACAGTATCAACACATATCACATGACAGGAGCAACCACAGCTTACATAGGATTTCAGTGATGTTTTATTACACCTTTCCAAAACCAGAACCATCAAACCAATATGAATGTTGACTTCATTAACTTGCCAAGCGTGTCCTCTGTGTTCCCTTTCTGACTGTCCTTGCCCTGCATGCCGGCCTGGCCCTGACCTAAGCTGACCTCAACTCTGTCTTTGCCAGTTGCTGCATCCTGGCCTTTGCACTTCTAACCTCCCAAGACACTTTTGCATATTCTTTCTGTGGATTGAGTGCATGTTTTTATTATGGTCAGAATCTGCTAGTAAGCTGTATTTAAAAGAGGACATCACTGTAACCTCCAAGCTGAATCCCAGTAAGAAAAAAAACAAGAATCAAACAGATACAACATACGCAGAACAAGAAACTTACCATGCACTGCAGAAATGAACATTTTACACTATATTGGGGCTGTCACAATATCAGATTTCATGGAATACAGATAATGATATTATCACAATATGAATTTAGTCACAGACATCAGTCACATTCATTTATATCTTTGTTTATTGTGTGTTTTGTCTCTTTTTTTGGTAAATGAATTTGACTCAAATTCGAGTCTAGGGAGGTGGCGAGGGAATCTGTAACCATGACTGTACAGAAGTTTACAAAAAGAACAATTACACTTGTTGGATAGTGAAAAGGCAACCAGAAAAACTGATAAACAAAAGATCCAAAAGGTCCAACATCTGCCATCACAATATTATCATACACATATATCATTAACACAATATCAATTTAATTTTGTAAATATCAAGCTTATCATCGATACCGGTATATCGTGACACCCCCACTCTGTAGCCTGTAGATAGTAAATCCTACTATCTTTATGTTTCCTTGCAACCCTGTCTCCGAGGGATTATGTTAAAGATTCCTGTGAGTAATTAGGTTCAGGCAACAAAAGCACTTCAGGTTAGGGAAAGATCGTCTTTTTGATTAAATGTTAAACACGTGTTTGAAGTTACTTTTGACTTTTTCAGTTGTGAACTAAGAGTCTGTTTTCCAACCTTGACCAAGTGCTGTCTGTTTCCTAAACATAAACATAACCATAACCATAAAAAACATAAATAACAGTGTTATAAATGTAGTTTCTAGGAGACAGACTTGTGTTTTATCTGGCTTGTATTCCTTCTTATTTTGATTGACATTTGGCACATGTGCTATGTTTCAATTAAACTTTCAGCACTGCCCTTTCCACTCAGCCTTGCCTTTGATTAATATCTCTAAGTTTATCTGACAAATCCACCGTGAGCCAACACTTGAAAGGATATATTTACATACTACTACAACTGCAGTCTTAATGAATGATCTACATAATGTAACAACTTCCTAATTCACAACAGAGTCAAAGTGACACTAAGACTCAGACACAGAGATGGAAGACCAATAATGTGTAAGGTCTGTGACTGGGAGGTTGCTGGTTTGATTCTCAGAACTGACCGGAAGAATGAGAACTAACATCACGCACCTGTCCTGCAACTCCTTCAATTTTTTTTTTTGCCTTTGACCAGTTCCCCACAGCGCTGATTATCAACTGCGGCAGCGACCACTTTGTGTTTGCAAATAATAAATCTGTTTTTGAGTTATGTTGGGTACTGAAAGTTTATTCAATCTATGACTTTTGGCTTTTTAAGACAAATATATTTTCACAAAATCTGGACAGTGAAATAAAGTCCAGGCTGTATCTTTGACTCTGTGTGAGGCTGACCATGCCACTCAAGTCAATGTGCCATTCTCTGACTCATGGTGTTGCCTACAGTGGGGGAGGGAAACTCAGGAGGCAGAGAGTGAGTGAGAGAGAAGACCAAGAGCTCAGATACTGAGAGTGGGATGAAGTTTTTTCTCCCCCTACTGACTGAAAGGCTCTCTGGTATTTTCAGTTGAATTTTCGCATCGATGCATGTACGTTCAAAGACCTGCATACATTCATTTCTGTTTATTTATTTATCTATTTATTTGCAGTTTTGTTTTTTACGATTTCTTCAGTGGAGGAAATTACTTTTTGCCCTTTACATGTAGTACTTAAAACAAACAGAAGAGTCTTCACAAGTTATTTTTTTCAGTGATGCATGTTTTTAATGTTGTCACATTATTATTCAATTTGGAAAAATCGAGCACTTGATTAGGAAGACCGCACTAACACTGGGTAGGGCTTCCTTTTGCAGCCTCAGTTCTTCATGCTGAATTCCACAATATTTGGGAAACATTTCTTTGAGATTCTGGTTCATGTTGACGTGATTGCATCACATCACATCATTTCTGCAGATTTGTCAGCTGCACATTCATGCTGCCAATCTCCAGTTACTGTAGCCTGTAGTCCGCAGAACTAACTAACCGCTAACTGGATCTTTGTTGTTATTTCACTGTTATATACTCAAACGAGCTGATATGGCACATTTCAAATTGTAGCTATGGCGATGGTGAGGTAACACTTTCTCTGCATGCAGGCCTAATTTTCTCAAGCCTTAATGTTTTTGAACCTAGTATCTATTCTGAATCCCTCATCAGATCTATTTAGGTCTAGCTTTTAATATTTGTTAGTAGCAAAGGTTATAAATGACTTAATTAAAACTTAAAGATCTGTGGGGGACTGAGCTGAAAGGCATGAGGAGTCACAGGCGGATGTTGAAAATAGCCTAAGGGTTGTATTTACCCAAAAATTAGAAAAATTTGTTTACAAAAAACAAGCAATAAAGTTTTGGGGCCATAAAAGAGGCCAAGTGAACAGAACTAAACTCAGGCTATGATAATAAGGTTTCTTAACAATCAAACTGACCTAACAAAACTCAACTGATCTAACAAACACAGAACAAATGGGACATACAGTATTCACCAATTGCACACAAAGGGGATAACATAAAACACTGGCACAGTAACTAACAACAGAACGAACAAAACAGGACAGTTAATATATAAATTGAAATAAATATTGTTTCCAAATACCAAACTTAACTCTAATGAAATATACCAAATATCTGTGGTACAGGCAAAAGGGCAAAACCTCAATGTATCAAAATATAATTCATAGTTTAATTGAGCAACAAAAAGACAAAAAGAAATTCACTAAGGGTACCAGGGCTTTTCATTTTAAATTTAAAACAATGAACATTGGGTAAAGAACGTCACTGATTTATCACCACTTACATGTACAGTACATCACAGCTCTTCCAAGGGACTGTAGACAATAAACTAATTCCCTAATAAAATACAGTAAATAATATCACATTCATTCATTTACATTCAAGACAGAGAACATCTCCAGCAACCAATGAGAGTTTGCAACTTAAGTAAAATAACTTTTTTCATTTCATTTTCTTTCTTTTTTTTTATGTTTTGAACTTCCTTCTCGCTATTAGCTACTAAATCTTAAAGGGATGATTTCATTTCACCCTCGTGCAGTGATACCTGCAGGGTGATACTGACACCAAATAATTCATTCTTTTGACAACTTACTTCGAGAAATAGTTTTTTCTATAAAACCCATTTTACCGCTCAACAAAAAACCAAACTTATAGAATGTTAAAATGTTAAAATTGTTTTGATTGAAACACATTTTAGATGAACCTATAATGGTTTTATATGAACATATCTGTATGTTGAGTATTTTGTCTACTGACTGTGTTTTGCCTTAATTTTGTGTTCATGTATACTCAGTGAAGCGTGTTGCATTGGTTTTGAAAAGTTCTATACAAATGAATTTGTTTAATATTAGACTGCATTTAGATTACAAAATGTCCTGTCTGTTTTACGCGTTTCCCTCCAACCACACCTTTTCCCCAAATACATTTTCTTTAGTGTATCTCGCAGCTGCACACATATTTGTTGTGAATGGTATCACTTATGCATGTTGAATCACACATGGTCATGTGAGCTCAGATATCTATGTCAGCGACAACCTAGGAGTCAACAGGATAATCCCAGTTAATACTTTGACCCACTGTGGGGATATTACAGGTGAGAGGCAAAACCAGAGAGCCATGAGAACCATCTATGTCTGATTCAAAATGTATTCAAATTTTAAGCCTCATGGTGTTTCTATAGAGCTTATGCACATGACCACAATAACCCTTTTGTGTCAGTGCTTACCAGTATAGGCTACATGTGCTCATCAGCAGGTGTGAATATGCAATTTTTGTGGTATTAGGAAGAAAAGCTATCCTCTGATCACACACACACACACACATACACACAGACAGACGCACACACACACAGACACGATTGTCTGCCTGTGTGCACATGGGTGCATCAGTGTATGTTATGTGTTTGTATTTTGATTCTAACATGAAAAGGCACTTCCACACCCATATATTACCTTCTAAAAATAAAGTCGTGACGTCAAACAACAGTTATTTCAGTTGGTCAGCTAGCATTCCCCCTCCCTTCTCAAAACTCACTCAATAACTTTCAGGCTTAAAGAATCAAGGTATGAAACTGTTTCTTAGTAAACAAGCAACACGCAGGATAGATATGTGACATTTGATCTTATATCAATGGTCATACAATCAAAGTGATTATGGGAATGTACACTATGAAGACTGTTCTCTCTCTAAACCAGTAAGAATGTAAATGTACACTTAGAGAGCAATCCCAGAAAACATTTTTGTGCCAGCACATACCTATTTTTCAAAATTCTTTTTCACAAAGCATATCTACATCCTTTCTTTCTGTTGTCATGGTGTAATGCAGCATCATACACAGTTGTCAATATACATATTAAAAGCAAACATTATGTCCCACTGATTGAGGCAACTCATAAAAGATTGATATGTTTCTGCGAGGCTAAAGTGTAGAAACAACTTTAGGACTGTTGACTTGATAAGTATTCACATCACATATAACTCTCTGCAGTGAGGCTTAGATATGAGTCATAGTCTAGAATGGTAGGAGGGCACATTAACAGACTGCCTTTTTATTACCACTCAGCCAAAAACAAATATCTTCAACGACTAGTTGAATGACTGTGGACCGATAATTAGGAACTGCCTAATTACAGAAAATATTAAGGTACTTATATACATATCAAAAATACTATAAAATGTTAAATTAATCTGTAAGTGATCCTGGAAAAGTAACCAGACAAGTCAATGAAGGTAGTGATTTACAAGCTAAGACACGTTCACTAAATAATTTTAAAATCATGTAATCAGCGATATTATCATTGTTTTAATGACATGAAATGTATGTTTTATTATGGAGGCTAAAATACGCCAATGTGATAAATACTATCTAATTATTATCAATTACTTTTTCTGGGGTACTTAAATTTAAATAGTGCAATTTAAAAATCCCTAAAGTTGTAGATCCAAAACTTACACTATATTTACATTTAAAAAATAGTAATAGTAATAGTAATGAATTTATAAATATATTTGCAATTCTAAATTTTGTCACTCTAATGAATAACTTTCCTTTTATTTCTGCTACTTTAACATTATGAATGTTAAATATAAAAGGAGGTGCAACCCCCCCAGATAAATATCAGGAGCTCAACCTCAGTGGCAGAGAGAATCAGGTCTTTAATTGGGACAGGCTTATATAAGAAACAGGCCTTGAGACAGGCCTTCATTTCTGCCAGTTTATTATTGTTACCCTGATGACGAAGGTCCACTATGCCTGCCATTGGTATGCTCCTCTGGATCGTAGCCAAGGGGAGAAGCGACCTACATGGTCGTTAAAGTTGGAGGACTTGCCCCCGCCCCCAAATGATGTTAAACTACCATGAATGACGCTCAACTTTTCATCCAGAATTTCCAAATTTAAATGTAGGCTTTTAATGTGAACCCCTCCTCAGTGAGTTGTTGAGGCCTTTATTAATGATCAGCCTATTTGTTTATGCTGTCCATGCCCAAGAATATTATTTGAGAGAGATTTGAGACCGGTCAAGATTTTTATATGAGAATTTACGAGGATATGACAAGAGTGTTTAGTCAGAATGACAGTGGTGTGTAAGTATTTGGAAAGGCCCCAGGAAGTTTAGTTAACACACCTAAGTCCAACAATAGTCCTTCACTGCCTCAAACTTTACATCTGCGCCTCATCTCATCTCTGTCGCTCCGTTCCTCTGAGGATTCTCTCACCTCGTACCTCCCTGTAGCATGGATGAGGATGTGATCCTCAGCCTCTGGACCTGATTCCACTCATGGTCTGATGCCTGCTTTTCTTGTTGCAGCTTCAATCTCAGAGGAAACAGCCAGTGTGATTGTTATGACTTTAAGGTGGAGGCAACACTGCCATTGGTCTAAAACACTGTCTAAAACAAAAGAGAGGACAAACAATTTCAACAAAACACGGAAAGTACACGAGAGGAAAACAAATCTGGCCGACTAGTTATGTCGAGACAGTTGGTGAACAAAACAAATTTGCCTTCAGTTACACATTACTCTCACTTCGGACTGCTCACACTCCTCAACAATGTTTGTTCAAATTTTAAACCAGATTTTAAATATTGGTCTCATTTGGTTTGTACATAAATGTTCCTATTATGTATTTAAGTCAAACAACTACTCTATTGTTGAGTTTAGTTTTGAGTGAGTGAGGAGCAAACGCTAGTTAAAGTTAATGAATGTGAAAGTTAATGAGCAGTGACATCTGATGAAACCATACACCTTGTAAGCACAACAAAGTCTCTGTGGTTTAGCTTTTATTCTTGGAATTGTTTTGGGTCTGACAGGTGTAGATCCCTCTGGGGAACAGACCAGATTAAAATACAGATGGTGTTTGATTGCTTAAAAAAAATTGAATTCAGGAGGCGCAAATTCATTTGCAAATACTTTCAAATCTATTAATCCTTTGATTTTTCAATATTTCGTATTTCGTAAAGGTCTGTTTCTTTTCTGTGTTTTATATCGTTGTAAACTGAAGGCACTTAAGTGTTGGACAGTTGGTCAGAAAAAACAATTTGAAGATATTATCTTTGGTTCGGGGGATTTAAAGTGGAGAATTTTTTTTACAACTTTACAGTAATGTAAAGGCTGAGATAAATCAAAAATAAATTTAAAAAAAACAGTGAAAAAAATGGTGATGGCAGAGCAGGTATTCACCTAGCATTGTACCACAGTTACAAGACAGAGCCTGTAAATGCTTCAGATTCCACGGAGAGTCCAAGTGACAACACTTCAGATATTTTGAGGATGAGGAACTGTTTCCTTTTGAAGAACAAAGCAAGAGCTGCTCTGCTCCATATTCATCCTTCTTTTGTTAAGTCTGCTGCATTTTTATGCCACTGAAAAATGTAAATATTGAAACTTGTCGCGAACTGCTGTGGGAGCAGGAGTCAAAGTCGGCTAGCAAATGGCAGTTTACATATTCTAGTTGTGAGAAACATATTTCTGAATGAGTCTTACATAAATATCTCACATCAGCTGGGTCAAAGAGACACACCACAGCAGAGTGTCATCTTCAGTGGAGTATTCAACTGACTTCAATAAAGCAGCGAGCCAGACTGGTTTCAGTAAGTCTTGTTAACTTTTCCCAGTAACATGTTTCATGAGCAAGGCTGAACGAATGTTAGGTATTTGCACAACCCTTCTGGAACTGGCTGCTCGTCCTACAACTTAAAAACATGTTGTCGCCAACAACTTCTGACCTGTAAGATCTGGAATATTTTCCCCCTCAGATTCACTACTACACGTCCTTTGTGACTGCTGGTCTTATTTCCTGTGTGGTATTTTTCTGATATACTTAATTTTCTGTAGCTTTTGCACAGCATACAGTATGTGTATTTTACATTACATTACATCCATCGTCCATGGTGAATGATGCAATGATGCAATGATGCATAAACAAGCAGTCAACGGTTTGATTCATAAATGTGTGATGCAAATCCACATGCCACAGACTTTAACATTTTCTTTCCTCCCTTTAATTTTGTTCACTTCATACTAAACTAATTACACATGGCATGACTGACCTGCCTTACAACAGTCAGGATCTGCCATTCTCACGGTAAAAAACATAGAAAACGCTACCAATATTTCCTGGAGCTAATCTGAAAACACTGCACAAAGATTCAGGAAAAAAGTTTTTTTCAAGGGAGAAGACACAACTTACACTTTTTAAAGAGACTATGTAATGTTAACAAACACCGTTTTCTGACTAATGGTGGGATTAAAATGCCTATAACACAAGCAGCAGCAGTGAAACAAGAGTGAAGCGGGAGCAGAGCGACAGTGAGTGTTGCATTAACACCTTTAAAGGACCACCTCATTGCAAAGAAAGCGCTCTTTGCAATGAGGCAGTCCTTTAAAGGATGCAAGTTGGGGTCAGAGTAATGATGTATGCAGCTGTACAACTCCTGGTGTCTGCCTGAACTGACTGGTTTTATTAATTGCTGAGATCGTGCCATACACGTAGATCAAGAAGGTTGTTTAGGCTCAGATCTGTTTGTCTAAGTTAAAGGTTTGATTATGTAGTCGTATCAGCATCACTAGAAAAATGCAGAGCAGCTGTAGCTAAAAAATGATCAGGAGGGCTTTTGCCTTGTGAAAAATGTGTAAAATGAGCACGCTTTGCTTTGAACTGCATATGGAAAAGGCTCTGGCGTATAAATCTGGGATGTAAGCAATTTACGGAAGTAATGTTACAAATTATAAACCTGTTCTCAAATTTAACAAAAGTAAGTATTAAAGGTTGTGTGTACGTGTGTGTCTTTGTGTATGTGTTGAGAGCAGTTGAACCAAGGCTGTGAATGAAACAAAGAGCTAGTAGCTACAGCAGAAGAGGAAGTAATAACTCTTAATGTTGGGCACTTGGGAGATGCACGAGGCCTCATTATCTCCCTAAACGCCTCAGGCTTCCCGGTGTTCTCACCTTACACCCACTGCTGACCTATGACTCACCAGCCCCTTTATCCTCATAGTAAACCTTTATTACATTACCTTAATCGCGAAGCATCATGTTAGAAGGTTGGAGGGCAAACCCCCGGCTCCTCATCATTTATCATCTCACCCTCTTCTTATAAATGACGTATACATGACCTGGCCCATGTCCATCTGGCAAAACACAGTGCATACATTCTTCCAGCATGATGTACAAAAAGAACCAGTTCACTTTTATTTAGATTCACCAGAGAGGTTGTGGTTTTGGCCGAAGTCCCTGCATGACAGAACACAGGGCTGTTTAGAGACTGACGTCACTCCAGTGAGACAGTCAATGGAGTGACTTTTGTCAGAGAACTGGTATGTCTCTGCACAATAATGTTTCATCAACCGTTTGAGATTATGTAAATGTAAATATGCTTTTTATCAGTCAACGCTTTGACCCAAGTGAGGCACCAGACCCACAAAGCAGCTCGGAAAACACTTTCAAGTTTCACTCTTGGCTTACAAATTCAAACTTGAAGCTCCTTGAAGAAAAACACGAGATCCCTTTCTTTTAATATCAGTAAAGATTTAACCGACAGGAGACTGAATAAAGTAAATGTAATTGTTATTTAGATGTGACCAATTCCTTTAGCCCAGTCACTCAGTTTTTGGTTCAGCAACTGTATCTCTTTTATGATAACCTGATACAAAATGTACAGATAATTAGATTAATATTTCTAACTTGCTCCAATACTGAGTAGATGACAAGAGCAAGTTTGTTTTTTGTCTTCCATGCAAAATATCACTCTCAAGCCAGTTTGGGTATATCTGGATGCCAAAAATGTTCTGCTGCTCTTTCTCCTGTATAGAAGTATTCTGAAGCAAATAAGATTGGAATTGTAAATATAGCTTGCAGTCAGACGTCACACTTTTTTGGTGAGTGGACCGTTGTGCATGTGAGTGAAACACCACAATTGCACAGGAATATTTAATAATTCAGCTGCAGCATTAATTTCAGCAGGGATGCTCAGTCATACGGTATCCATCAGAGAAAATCTGTCAAAACAAACTTTCTGTAATTTGGTAAAATGCTAGGTTAATTTTTGCATGTAACCATACAAATCTGTGCCTCCAGAGACCTATTTCCCCACATTTTCTCTCATTTGGTAATCACTGAGAAAGCCCTAATTGCTTTTTAAATATTTTATCATTTGCAACAAGGCAAAATGACAAGAAGAATGATAATGGGCTAAAACTTGAGTTTCTATATATGTGTACCAATTTCCAGAGGAGATGGGATTTTATCAAGTATGATGACTAAACTGGTTTATCTGGCTACCTAATCTGATGAAATAGATTAAATAATTGCATGAACGACAGAGCAGTAAAATAACCCTGTAATGTTGGATTGGAATGGCTATGTTCATACTGCGCCCAAATGTAAAGCTAAGTCCGCCTAAGTTTCTTGTTTGCAAAGCTTCTTCTTGCAAAACTTCTTTTTACCTATTTTCGTAGCACACAAAATATATACAATACTGCAACTTATACTCAGTATAAGAAGAGGAGTATGAGAACAAATGAGTACAACAAACTGCTACCAGACCTCCGTACAGCTACAACACAGAATCACAAATGATATATATATCCTCATTTAAATTCCACATATATTCACAGCCATGACAATGATGTCATTGTAAGCAGCACAAAATTGTACAGCAGCCACACTGTACTGAAAAAATAAGGCGTCAGACAGGACTCATTACCTCCATAACATAAACAACAGCAAGTAAACACAGCCAGTCATGGTGGGTCGTTGGCCAGCAGTAAATCCATGAGTGAGCAATGACAAAAACAAGCAATTCTGGTAAACTTGCAAGCTAACACTTCCAGATCCCAAGCAGATAAACACACGGTGGCGTGACAGGAGCCACAAGAGACTTGTAAACGCTATCTTTTGATTAAAGAATGTCAATTTCATC
The DNA here is from genome assembly GCF_002260705.1 of Seriola dumerili. Classification (NCBI taxonomy): domain Eukaryota; kingdom Metazoa; phylum Chordata; class Actinopteri; order Carangiformes; family Carangidae; genus Seriola; species Seriola dumerili. Next base: position 2,692,514 of record NW_019175554.1, read on the forward strand.
TTGTTTCCCTTTAGTAGACTTGGAACGGTTGCCTCCACTGTACTGCAGTTCCCCTTTGTCACCACACAGACCGACTGATATTTATAAACTGTAACAAACCAGAGGGGCACTGTTTCCCTTTTTTGGAGGAACTCAGTGAAACTCGTACGTAGATGGCTATGATGGTGTTACATGAATAAAGAGAAAAAGAAAAGATCAGTTATGTTACAAATTAAATTATATTTGTATCAAAATGACAGTTGTAGCCTTTATGAAATACAAGTGAGTCCTGACATCCTTTCCAGAAAGAATGTCTATGCATTTTATATTTTAACAACAACACCGCCAACTGTATCTTTTTCTCCCTGTTTGTAGTTGGTGTGGTTGTTTTTCTTAAAACATATGTTGTAAAAAAAACTTTTAGGTTGTCCAAACTTAATAAAGGGATACTCTTTTGAGTGCCAGGACATACATTTCTTGTACACTTGAAATAAGACTCAATTAAAAGTTTCATCACTGATGGAGAACAGTGGCTATGGTCAGACTCGGTTAAGTCAAAAGTAAGTTACAGTGGTGACAAGTTTTCACCGTGGAAATCAACCATCAACACAAAAACCTCTAAAACAAACCCCGTTGGATAACCCACATTCATCCTTATTCTTCTAAGTTGGAAGCAGAGATGTGTAGTTCCCACTGAGGACACACAGGGCATGTTCTCGCTGTGATTTTCTGCAAATATATGGGGACATGAAGTGCAGGTTTTAGATCATCATGTAGAAACTCTAGGACATACTGTTTTAAATAAACACAGCAGAACCCAGTTAATTGAACATTTTACAGACACCTTCGCTGTATTTTTTCATTACCTGAGGAGGGAAGGGCTGCCTGGACCTATAATGGCTTCAAGTATTTTTTAAAATTATGTCTACATTCCTAGTTGCATATTTTCAAAATATATCTAGTTCGTTACCCCAGTGGAAACTCTGCTGAAAGTAGTGTTGTTAGCCATAATTTTACAAACCTCTGAGAACACAGCATAGATGAATGGTGAAAAATATGATTATGCTGGATTGAAGGCAACAAGTGTCCATATAAAGTGTATTCAGAATTTGAGCATTTGTTTGCTAATTTCACACAGTTTAAAATGTTGGCATATTTGTTTATTAGTATAGTGAATCACTCGGTTGCAGCCATGAGGAATTATAACTATCAATTTATGGTAAATGAGCAGAGGCTCACTGATACAACAAGGGATACAGCGATCTTTGTGGATCACCTTAGTTGCGCAGGAGTGCGTCTGTTACTTAGAACCAGAGGTTTTTCATCTCAGCCAGAGGCCACAGTCTCCACATTCCTTATTTCCAAGCCTCACTTCTGCTGATGACTCATCTCCCCTGCCTTATTACAGGGAGCAGCACTCACTCTCCGTCGTCGGACTACAGGATTACTTTACTGCTCACACCTTATAATGAAATGGGGAGGTCGATGCAAAAAGCTTGTGAGAGTCAACAAACTGATTGTAAACTATTTCTGAATATCTGTTTGTATGAAAGAGGGATTCAGATGTCATGAAGAGGTGAATTCACTGAATTTTACTGAAAGGAAGATTTAGCCTGCAGCAAAGAAAAATATGCCTTAAAGATCATACAGATGACATAAGAAATAATGTTTCTCAATCCCACTAAAGCACATGCTGGATTCAATGTTCCAAAAAAGACCTGGAAATATATATGAGTTGCTATTTCAGGACAGTTGTTTACGTTACTTTGATCATAATGGAGATTCAAAGATGTCCGGAGGTGTCCTCAATGCATTACTCTTGCCTGTGCCGCACACTGGAGACACACCCTCGATTCACATCATAGTGTTGTCACAATTCTCAATAATGCTATGTCGCATTTAATCACTTGTCATGCTTATAAAATGTTTTCATCTTTTTTTTGTTTTTAGATGTCTGGAGATATTCAAAGTACGATGTTGAATTTTTGACAACTTGAGATTCAACATGGACTTTTTTAGAACATTAAGGAAACTAAAAGTTACAATTTTTTCCCCTGACGTCAAAAAAAATTGTTTTTGATATATATCATATATGTAGATTCTACTCCTACTGTATTATTATTGGTATTATATGGGTGAAGAGGAGCTCAGACAAGGTGTCAAATAGCTCCTGCATCATCTCCACCCCCCACCCCACCCCCCACCCCCTTCTTCAGCTCCAGACTCTACCTTACTAGACCCTTTATCATGGAATAATAAAATGGAATAATAATGGAAATTCCCACCCACTGTTCTGCTGCGGAGTGCTGAGGAGTCCAACATCTACAAAACTGAAGACCCAGACATTTTCTCAGGAGTTGGTAGAGACCAAACGAGATTGAAAAAGAGAGTGAGCTCCTCAGGTGGCCAGAAATAAGACTGTCCATTTCAACAAGTGTACAAAAACAACATTATTGACATTTAAGTGACAAAGCCCTTTAATGACCGTTGTAATTATGACAAGAGCAAAAGAGGAAGTCAGGTGATGTTGTCGTAGAGCAACATGGTCCGCATAGGGAGGATGGAGAGATGACTGACTGGACTTTTGTAGGCTGCTGTTCGTTTCCCATTTTAAACCGACAGCCACTGTCAATTTTTTTTTAACCATGACCACAATTATTCAGTAACCATAACCGCATGTTTATTATTGTAAACATGATGAACATGATGTCTTCTAATCTTATCGAACTAGTCATATTAACTAAAACCATGATCTTTCCCTACACCTAACCAAGTTGTTTTTGTGCCTTAACGTTAAACCTGCAGCGGAAACAAGTTGTGAACGTAACATTGGCATATCATCACCTTTTACATTTATATGTGAACTTGTTAGCAAACAGATGTTTATTTACACTCATTGTCATTTGTTTGGAGTCATGTTTCTGTCCACCTGATGCATGTGAGTCCAGTATTCACTCACTTTTAGCTCTGTTTTTGGTCTCTACCTACTCCTGAGGGAAATATCTGGCTCCTTAGCCACAAATACGTCACTGTATTCACCAGCTAGTTGCTAACTGTGTCTGTCTGCTGCAGGTAGTGTACAGTTCACTACTTAGCTGCCTGCTGCATCTGAAGTAGGACATCATGAGAGCGGTGAGAGTGAGCCAAAACGCCAGATAGCTAAACAATGACCTGAAACTCACCACGGGTAGCTGCAGATTCAGGTGATAGTACTCAGTAGGTTAATATCTATGAGCATTACACATTATCATTTGACACACTGTTATTGTAAAAATGTTAATTATAGCCTCTTTAACTATAGCTTTGTCACATGATACAATGGATTTATTTTTCAACTGTGATTTCTAACGAGTTTGGAAGTCACAGCCCATGTTCTTCAACTTTATGAGGCGATAATATTTCAGAACACGACAACGTCTATCAGGTTGTTTTGGAGCTCTTCTGCCCTCTTGTGGCCAAAAATTGATTATTGCAGCTTTAAGTGTGGAGCTCACCATCTCCATGGTCACTGTTGAAATAACACTGCTGAGACTCCACATTCTCAGAATTTGTACTGTGTATATATCTATTACTTATGTTATATACTGAGCAGACATGAAAGAATTTAACTTTTCAAATATGCTTTAAATATATGGTTGACTGTTACCTGTGCAAGGTTTATCACCCTGTTTACTGTATTCTCTTTATTTATCACTGGCACATGCATAGGGCCCAGTATGTTCAATAACCCCCATCTTCTCTTCCTTTATGATTTAATCAGTGAATGTTGGCAGGAGCCTAATGGCAAGGCCAGTGATGAGTCAGCCAGGCTGCAGTTTTGGGAGCTGGAGGTGAGAATAACACTGAGGGGAGGAGGAAGGCAGGGACAAAGAGAAAACACAAACTGAGAGGAAGACAGGGAATGAGGAATACCATTGTGAATAAAACTGAAGTTGGAGACAGGGTTTATTTTCTCTAGTGGTCATACAGTTTAAGAATTGTTGGAATGCTAAAGGACTGCTACCTCTTGAAACACCCTATTAATTGTCCTCTTTGAAATGTTTAACACCAGGATAACCACAAATCTTTGAAATGAGCAGATTTGTTCCATACATAGATCACATTCCAGTCCAAGGATGCCTTTCCTTAATCAGGAATCTTGGTTGGACTCATGCTCGCCGAGTGTTATTGAAGCAGCTCTACTTGGTTAGGATAAGATGAACATAAATGTTGTTGAAAGCGTTTCCTCCAGAGTGCTGCAGTCATATTAGACACACTTGTATACCTCCTATCAACCTGATTGATGATCCAGACTTATAGTACAGACTCCAACATTCCTTCCATATCCCAGCAAATGCCGTTGTGACAGAAAACCTTTCCATGTCTGTGTTTAGTCCGTGGCCTGAGGGCTTTATTTTCAAACATTACATTAAATGTAATGTTAATTATGGAGCCATTTATTAGGTGACTGTATTTTCACTGCCCGAGGCATTAAGTGACATTGTTTGGGTATGACACACCACAGTTTAGACAGTGTGGTATTTTCATTCATAACACTCAAGCTGTTCCCGTTCCTGTTATTGAACCAAAGACACCAAATACGTTAGAAGACATCTGTTAAAGTTTATCAAAGCTTAATTTTATATTTCAGTCTCATCAAGTTATACTAAATTTTAGAAACATGTTCGTATTTGAGCACTTATTTGTTCATTTTTACACTGACAACAAAGCGGTGCCTTAAAATAACATTGTGTTTTTGTCTCTTTGTGTTTGTCTCTTCAAAAATTTCACCTTGCCAAGGGATTATATCTGAAGATACAAGAGTAATTCAGAGAAGGTATGAAAAACACAGGTGTAAATATAAATGAATGATGACTGAATTCCACTACTTCAGTTGAAGGGTCCTGGTGTTGTTCACGCTGGACTCACTGTCTCACTGTCCTGGCTTAGTGGGACACCTGAATAACCCGAGGCCTCGTTAATGTTATTAATAACACCTGCCGTTTTCCAATTATGACAAGTCAGAATGTCCTGAGATGTTTCATTGATTGACCAGTTAAATGTAAACTGTGTTTAACACATGAAAATGTAAGGGTTTGTTTTAAAAAAGAATTATGAAAGAAATAGAGTTATTGTCCTGCGTTGTGGTGCACTGCAAGACTGTATTTGTGAAGATGTAGTCATTTTCTGATACAAGTTTTGTCAGTGTGATGGCCGCACCAGCACACCACACCCTGAACCAAAAGGCATGTTGGTAACTCTTTTCATCTATTTCATTTACTTAGTTTAGGAGTCTCTTTTTTTTTTTTTTTTTTTAGCATGACACTCAAAATTCACATATACAAACGGATAAATAATTGAACACAGGTTTTAATTTGATATAACTTACACAGTTTTACTAGCATTTTTTTGACAGTATAGTTATAGTGGGGTGGGGTTTAGTTAATTTTCTTGCTATATTATTTCCATAAACTTAAATTATTTAATTGTTTTCTTTAAGTTTAAGTTTTCTTTGAAGTGTAGAATTATGAGGGCAGAAGCTCTCTTGTTCGCCTGTTCCCAGTGCAGGTGAGAGCCTGCTTCTTACTCAGCCTACACATTTCAGGGCAAAAACTCATGAAATGTTCTTAGATTTTTTTTTTTTTTTTTTCTCAGTGGCCACCTTATAACCACCCCCACGGGTGATGGTGAGGTGGCCAGATTTCTTGCACTCATTATGAGTGAGAACTCAAAAGTGGTTCTCACTCATTATAAAAGTAGCCAGAATGGTTTATTTTATATTTCTGTCCATACAGCCGCAGTGTTCACAGGCACCTGAATGTAGCAGATGTTTGTAAATGGGTATGACTCATATGAAATCTGGCTGGTGTCTGTAAGAAACTTTTTCTTTGAAAATGTCACTGACATATAAAGGTGTGAAAATAGTGCGAAAATATGTGAATTTGAATTAATTATGTATTCAAGGTCTGGCTAAGAAATGTCACCATGACCATGACCATGGACTGGCTGCGATCTGACTTTCAAAGAAAAAGAGGTTGAGGCATGAGCTTACGTGTTAAATGATGGTCAGAAGTACCAAGAAATGAGGGTGAGAGAAAAGGAATATAATAGAAGTGAGTGTCAGTGTCTTGAAATAAGACGGAGTGAGCAGAATAGGCCTTGATTCTGGAAAAAACATCTGACCCCATGACATTTTTTTTGCACTAATGTTAACAAAATAAAGTTTTGAGACTCCTTAATAGAAACTGACTTGTTAAAAATTATTTTATTGTAGTGCAGTAACTCAGGTGCAGCCCTTTTTGGAAGCTGAATATTTTAAAGGAGGCAACCCGAAAACGTGTCCATCAGAGGGCCGAGGTTGAACAGGTGTGTTTGCGTAGCTCCTCTCACCACATGAATTAAAAGATTTCTACGTCTATCATCAGGATCTTGCCCTCGAACAACCAACACCAGCAGTAAGAAAACAGCCAAGTTTCATGATACTTACAGTTGTTTTAAATTAACATTTACATGCAGTGGAAATGATGAGAAACAAGGCAATGGTAAATTGATCCATACAATTCAAAATATATTCTAATTTTAATTGTTACTTTTTACATTCAGTGTTTTAATCTGGTTAAAGGATAGGTTCACATTTTGTGAACGAGACTGTCTCTTTGTGAGCATGCACATTTATACATTGAAAGAGTTTTTATGCCTCTGCGTCGACAGCAGCCAGAGCCGGAGGCATATTGTTTTCGGGTTGTCCGTCCGTCCGTATGTGCGTTCGTCCGTTCCATTCTCGTGGACACAATATCTCAGTAATGCCTTGACAGAACCTCTTCATATTTGGTGGAAAAATTCACTTGGACTGAAGGATGAACTGAGTAAATTTTGGTGGTCAAAGGTCAAAGGTCAAGGTCACAGTGCCGTCACAAAACACAGTTTTGGCCTTGTGAATGCAATATGAGGGAATTTTTTCAAATTTTCAATGAAAAGTCTCCACGAACATATAAATCGTGTTTGATATGTCAAAGCCCGTCCCAACCAAGATGCAGTTTCCAGAGGTTTCTGTGGGACTCGCATTCACAAGTGCAAGCAGTTGCAAGCAGCCTGCATGTCTTTTGACTGTGGGAGGAAAACTGAGCACTTGGATAAAACCCATATAGACACGGGAAGAAAATGGAAACTCCACACAGGACCCACGCTTTCTTTCTACGGGCAACGATGCTAACGAGTGTGCTTCCCCCACAGTGAATATGACAATAATTTGCTGTGTGTCCAAAGACTCACTGAATAAATTCTCAATCCCACGACCCTTATTAAACGTAGAGTCCGCCCACACAGGTGTTTTCACCTGATTGGTCCTTTTTCTCAAGACTGTGTGGGTTATGCATATAGTACGTCACTGACATCCTCCTCACTTTCCAGTTAGTTTTTTTGCACCTTTTAGGACAATTTAGTGAACTTTGGTCACCTCACATAATCTTCATCATATGCATTAAAGACGTTTGTGCTTCATGGGAGTTTTCTGGAGTAGCTTGCTTGCTCATGATAATTCTACAGTCTGTTCTCAACTGCAACACCATAACTAACAATATGTCAAGCGCCGTGGAAACTGAGACGAATTATGAACCTTTTGGCTTTCCATACAGGTGTCCTCCTCTGTCAGCTGATCCACAACCGCTGCAGGTGCATCAGTCTGAGAGATGTTTAGTACTGAAGCTGGTACAGAGAGGAAGGACGCCAACTTTCAACATGGAGGTGTGGGATTGAACCTGAGCTTGGACGATTTGAGGTACATTACACAAGTGTGTGCGTGTGTGTGAAAAAACAACAAAACAACAAAAACTGAGCTCAAACAATAAAAACCTCAAACACTGCGTTCACAAAACTTCGCTTCAATTTCTCCATTTCTACAATTTCCGCCAAGGACCAATGAGGAGGGAACAGAACAGGTAGATATTAAAGATATTTTCAGAAATATCTGCAGGATTAACAGCTTGTTTTCAGGAATTAAATCACAGGAATATTATTATAGAAATTTACAGAAATGTTTTCAGACACACTATATTTGATTTATAATAATTTGTTTACTATATTTTATTAAACAAATTATCATAACTTACCAGACTGCGTGGCAGGGGTAATGAGTGCATGCTGTATATGGGGGTTCACTCTTATTAGCCAGCTAACTGCAATTCAATAGCAGTTTCTCATATTTTCCGGTTACTTGAAGTCACTTGTATTATTTTATTTGCTCAAACATTTTACTGGAGCTTCTGTTTTCAGTGACTTCCCACTTTACCAGAACCTGAAGAAAACAAACCTTGTAAGCTTGGGAAAGAAAAAAAAATATTTGCAGACCAAATCTAGCTCACCAGCTGCCTATTGATGATGCCTGTTGTAGGGACACAGAAACTTGCTACATCTGTTGTTTGGGTGCTGTGACTAACCCTATCTTTGTACTCCTCTCTATTTGTTCCATGTAATGTCATTGCGTTTAAGCTTTTTATATTTCTATGCACTCATTCTAAATTAATTTGGATTAACTCTTAAAAGAGCAAATCAAAAACGTTAGTAGCTGTAAAAATCTAAATATTTGGAGCTGCATAGGAAAACAGAAACAAGGAATAAGAAGTAATTGTGCAGCAGATGTTTCTTTAGGTTTGTTTCTGCTTCAGAGACAGACATAATCACTATTAACTCTTGTTTGATCTCATATGGGGACTATTCTTTCGTACAGCAATCTGCTGCACGCTTCACTGTTTTCACATTTTCTCTTTCACGGCAAAGAAAAAATGTTTTATTCCCTCATTAAACCACATAAATAGAGCTTGTGCATTAATGCTTACAAGTTGGTCACAAGCTTGATTAATTACTGTTGCATAAAGTAGCATGTCGCCAAAGAATTTAATGAGAAAATAACCAATATTTCCATATTAACAATGGATTGCCTGACTACTTGAATGTGAAAGCGGTTACTTGTAGTGTCAAACCCACAGAGACTATAGACTGTGTAGTGCTCCACAGCTTTAGTGTCATTCAGCTCATTGTTCTGGTTTTACTGTTTTATTTCACTCACTGTTCTCACAGTGTTGTCTTTGGTTGTGGGAGGCAGCTGTTTTCAGTGAAAAAGCTCTAAAAACTCATTGTGTGCTACCTCGCACCCAGCGAGCTACCAGCACCAAACGAACCGACGGACAAAGTCAGCGACTAGCTGGTGAATATGTTGTAGTATTTCGCTGCTAAAGTGGCAGATATTTCCCTCAGGAGTTGTTGGAGACCAAACAAGAGTTAAAAGGAGAGTGAATATTCAGCCGGTGGTGTCTCAATTTTATTCACTTGCAAGTTAAATGATGATAATATGTCAATGTCGTGTTTTGTTTGTTTTTGCTGCCCCCAAATGGCTAAGAAATTGTGATATTGCAGCTTCACTATTTGTAAATTATTGTTGGACATTAATGCTACACTAAAGTATCCAAAATTGATTAAGTGTGTGTGTGTGTGTGTGTGTGTGTGTGTGTGTGTGTGTGTGTGTGTGTGTGTGTGTGTGTGTGTGTGTGTGTTAATGTTTTCTGTGTTTGTCCATGTGCGTATTTGAACTAAATAATGTAATTACCTCTGAGAGTTTTATCAATATGAGATTATAAGATCCAACACTGGTGCAGAGAATTACCAAACAAATGCGAAAACACTTCGTATATCCATCTGTACAGTGAGTGTGAATGTGTGTGTGTGTGTGTGTGTGTGTGTGTGTGTGTGTGTGTGTGTGTGTGTGTGTGTGTGTGTGTGTGTGTGTGGTGTATGTTTTGTAGGTGCATGCATTTATTTTGCATGGCACAGATCATCAGTTGTGAGTGGCAACTTCCAGCAATCATGTGGTGAAAGAGAACAGAGGAGTAGTCCATCTTGTGGTTAACAGCAGTTATGTAATAAAAGTGGTTAAAGCATCTTACTGTAAATGTGCAGATGATTAAGCTACTATGTCAAGCACATGCCACAGTGTTGCAAAAACAACACAAATGTTTGCCTCATCACTCCTTATTTTACAAGGCTCATACACAGCTATTCCCTTTCAGGCCCTCTGCATTTCTCCGCTTCATGATTCCTTTATTAACATCATCTCATCAAACACACAAACGCCTAGAGGTCTTTGGGAAAGCCTTGCTTAACTGTGCTGGCAGAAATATGTGCGCAAGAGAGATCCAGGGACGTGATTCAGCCCTCTGATGTCTCTCATGGAGGACATCGGCTGAGAAATTATTAATTAGTTTTGCACAAGAGTGGTAGGCAGGAAATACTATCAGCTATACTTAGGGCTATAAACTTTGGCTCCTATAGAGTGGTATGGTTTTCTCTCAGTGGATAAGGGGGGCTTGTTTACAGCGTTTATATTTTAACCGTATATTCCTATTCTTTGTATTAGTGGAATAGAGACACTGTGGTAGAAAAGACAATGATCTGCAATAGTATGAAAGGGGCTGTAAGAAGCTGAGTAAAGTTTATTTTCATTAGCAGATGGTATGTGATTGGCGCTCAAAGAAAGTTTTACTTGTGTCCAAAACTTGCTCTGAACTGAACTGATGACTGATGGCAAAAGTGCAGTACACAATGCTTTACTTTGTTTACACCCACCAAACCCTCCTACAGTATCTGATTCTCATAAAAGGCTCATCTCGAGTTCATAATGACGAACATCACTGACTTCTACAAGTGAATAAGTTCTAACATGCAATTTTCTGCAGCTTCCACTTCAGAACTCAGCTCACTTTCATCTTGAAAAACAATCACTGCATTTTTCTTGGTATCGACACTTGCAGAATTGCATAGATGTAGAGCACTGCCAAAGGATAGAGCTGTGATAATAACATGGCCATTATTTATTTCATGTATATCAACATGGTCTTCCTCCACGCTGTTTTTTTTTTTTTGGTTTGTGATTCAAAGAAATGAATGAACGGTAATGCATTAATTCACATTTTCTTTTGCCAAATTTCCTGAAAAAGCTCTAAAAACCCACTGCTGAATGCCCAGACATGTGCCCCCATCTCTGGGCATATTTGAACCCAGAGTCTTCTCTCTGCGAGGTGACAAGACTAACTGCTCAGCCACCATGCACCATGCCATCATTAACATAACATATTTATCATTAACAATTACATTATGCAACCAAGCCAAGCTGACACAATTTGCAAATAAAATTAAGTAAAAGAGGCTACAGTGATGTTAGTGTACAGTAACTGGCTACTGATTAGAAGATGAATAATATCAAATTAGCCACTTCAAACAAATGCTAATTTGCCACATTAGACTAAATTAAGTTAGTGTGGACTGTACTGCCCCTTGTTTGCCAGTAGAAATTCAACATAGATAGATAGATAGATAGATAGATAGATAGATAGATAGATAGATAGATAGATAGATAGATAGATAGATAGCATTAATCTTTTCCAGGCACCTACATTGTATGTAATCTATACATTTATGCTGCCAGGAATTCACACACACACACACACACACAGATAGAGATAGAGAGAGAGAGAGAGAGAGAGAGAGAGAGTCTGTGATCCTATATTTTGTTTGCTGAAAGTGCTTTAACAGCAGCATGTAAAAATAGGCTCAGAGGAGTCAGAATCTTTAAACAGCTCCTTTACAAGAAAATGCCTACAGTGCGATGCTTTGCTCAAATGATCACGTACTTTTGTTCATCTTCACATCATTAGGCCAGCTGTTGAAACCGAGCCTGGCTGACACCCAGTCATGTGTGAGCACTAAATGAATTGATTGATTGCTTTATTAATAGTAACATGTTTTAGTGATTGTGTCCATGTTTTGGGAGGGTGTGGTGACTCATATCTTGTTGACATGGAGACCAAAATAGCAGCCAAATGGAAGAGGACATTCACGCTACCCTTGAGACTTTACACGATGGTGGAGAAAATGGAGAGAGAAAGATAGAATGAGAGAAGTGACAGAAGGAGAGAGGATAGGAGAGGAGAGCTTAGAGAACTATGAAGGTTTGTGTTGTGTAAGCCAACGGTGAGTCACAGTCATCGTTTGAATCTTGAGAACTAATAGAAAATCGTTTGTTTTCTCTCACTAGGGAGTGGGTTAACTCTGCAAGGACAGAAAAGGAAATAGGGTGATTTGAGAAACAAGAAGGAGCTGTCTTATGCAATGCATGTCGAGCTCATTGAAGAGTGACATTAGGATTTGGTACACCAAGTGCATTACACGTACTTGCGGTAGGTCAGGTGAGGTTCTGAGAGGCTGGAATTTTACTGCTCAAATGTGTTATAACGCAGCAATGTGTCAACACTGCGACAGATTTTACCACCAGGATGAACACTAATTATGTCATTTACTGGTCAGAGGCAAAACATTTTTTTCAGCATGACTCTATGTCGAGCTGCAGACATTCATGATCCCCGGAGGATGAATCCTAAAGCCTTTGGTGATCTCCTGACTTTCCCTCTAGCTAATTAGCAAATGCTAGCATGCATTGTGAGCATGCTGATGTTAGCATTTATGAAGCCTCACAGAGCTGTTAGCATGGCTGTAGACTCGTGGTCTTGTGATGCTCCATTTCCAAAGATGAGATTTATCAATATTTCAGGATATTGTTCAAAATCTAATGTTTTTGCGTCCTTATTTAGCTTAGCTAGTGGAGGAAAATGAGATTTTATTTCGAGTTTCTTCACTTTTGTTGGTCTACACCACTAGTTCTCCACAAGTGGGAACTGAATCTCAGGGGTCACTCTGAAAGAAATAAAATTTCTTGAACGAACTGCTCACCACTTTTAGACTCACATTACAGCTAGAAGATCTTAATTAATGGGGTCACAAGATGAAAAGGTCGGCAACCACTGCCTACACCACTATCAACTAGGTGATGATGTGTTTTAAAGGTACCATGTGGTAACCTGACGAGCCAGATGGTTTGTCACACAGAACCATCTGGACGGGCAGGCACTTTCAGAACATACCTTGGTGATTGGATGAACCATCTGTCTATCATATGTCATAGTAGGAGAGCACCAAGGAGGAAAATCAACAGCAACCCACAGTATGAGGAGTCTTGAAAGCTAGTTAGCATGTCTCGCCTTCTTTGTAAGGCACATTTGCGTATAAAAGATGCTCTTACAAATACCAAAACAGTTGCTTCTCCGTAGCTGCTAGTAGTTCCTCCTTCATAGGATGCTGATTGGTCCAAACCCATGTGTTTTGCAGTGGAGTTTTTGCTCATTAGTAGCACTGTGGAGCAATATTTTACAAGTGGGTTGTCTTTTTTCTTTCTTTTCTCTCTTTTTTTTGTATCTCTTGCAAGGCAACACAATCCACATTTCTGTTGTTTCTCTGATAGACAGTAACACACCAAGAAACGTAACATGCACCAACAAAGACAAAGAAAGATTACAATCTGGTAAACATGGATGTAAACAATGCAGGATTTAATGACATGATAAGAGTGAAATGAAATGAAAGCATTAAAAAATGGCTTTGCAAACGTTTTATAAGTACGAAAATGCATTTGACACATTTGTTAGACTTTAAGGGTTCATACAAAGCGTTGTGGTGATTGACACCAAATGTTAACAGAAATTTGTGTATAACAAAACTCTACATGGTGCCTTTAGATTTTAGTCACCAAATCTCAAACATTAGTATTCACAAGGGAGAGAGAATAAGAATATGTTTTGGGTTCGTACTATCTGCTTCACACTTTCTCAGGGATTTCATTTGAACCTCACCAATCCCCTTTATCCAGCAGGATCATATAACAATTAGTCATAGAGCAAATTTAAAAGTCCCACAGAATATTTTGCACAGACAACCATACTCAAACTTTATCTACACAATGCAGCAATGACAGCAAAATGAACAACATTATAGACCATCCAAAGATCTAATACATGGCATTTAAATTTACACAATATGAATCCAGAGAATAAATAATGAGATTTCTCCCACTGAAGAACCAGGAGCTTGTCCATGACTTCAGCTTAGACAGTATAACATTTGACCAATTTATCACACATCTTGTGCTTCAGTTAATTCCATCCAACAACAGTAAACAACTGACTAAGATGGCATTTGCTTTGTCAATAATTTTAGCCCAAACATGTAAAAAACTTGCAACCTCTTAACTGATTTTCATTCCCCACCCCCTACACACTGCACTGTTCAAATTACACCGCTGTTCCTTTTCATTGTCTACACCCAGTAGACTTTGTGGACATACAAAAGGAAAGCAGCATGGTTTTCTGGTGCTCCATCAATTGCAAATGTAGTTCCACAATGAACAGGCAGGATAAGCCAAACCTCGCCATCAGCAGGACTTTCAGATTGAGAGGTTGAAAATTAATCTGACAGCATGCTTTCAAAAGACAGCCTGGAGCTACAGGACACATATGGGCTAATATTTGTTTTTATGTTTCTCTTGCCTCTGTGGTTTTCAATTATTATGTTTTGGGACTGTTTGGGCAGAGTTTCACACTGGGTTGCTCTTTGTGGCTAAAAAGGTCCACATTTAATTTATCATGCTGCTTTTCTTGTTGTATACTATGAATATTTTCTACTGGTAACAGTTTGTAATGTGTTATTGCCAGGAAATGTGCCAAAGCTGATTTATTTTTAAGATAATTAACTGTAACAAAAAAAAAACACATCTTAAGGTGCAATGTAAAGTTAATAAGGACAGATTATTAATTAGGGCTGAAACAAGTCAATTCATCGATTAGTTGTTCCACAGAAAATTAATCCTCAACTATTTTGATCATGAATTAATTGTTTAAGTGTTGTTTTTTAAGAAAAAGTGCCAAAAATGTTCTTGTTCAGTCTGCTCGAATGTGACTGGATTTCTTAGTCCTCTATGATAGTAAATTGAATATTTTGGGGTTTTCAACTGTTGTTATGCACATATTTCCCGTTTTTCTGACATTATATCAACAAAAAAAATAAATGATTCATCAAGAAATGAAATTAATAAATAGTTGCTGCCCAGTTATTACTAAACTGTGTAAATAAACTCTAATTATTATATTGTTAAGCATGTTTATACCCGTTATTATCTATTGATTGCTTCTTGGATGCTGTGAATAAAACAACACCATTTCTCCTTATTGAGGAAATTGTCCTAAATTTACACCCTCCTTACAGTAGGAAAATTAGAATACATTTAGGGTCATGGTATGGACAGTAAACTCCATCATTATTTATTCTGTCACTTCTGAACATTTACAGTAGTCAGTCTGATGAAGGCGCATCTTGTTCCTCTGACAGGATATTTTATATCAGACATATGCCACCAACTGATGAGAAACAACAGTGAGCACTGTACTGACGCTAGCATGCTCAGATAGTAGAATATAGCTTGAGGGGACAGTGTCACAATGAGCAGATTATACAGACAGAAAGGATGAATGACAGGACCACATAGGCGGATCATGCAAGAATGCAATTACTGGACATGCATTCTGCAAGATTTTAAATGGTAATTTGAGGAGAAAACATCTTGAGATACAGAAAATTTGTGCTATAATGTTCCTTTGCTGAGAGCCTTTCAACAAAAATGACAGCTGAAGCATTATAAGCTCTAATACACGAGAGTGTCTTCATCAACTTATACCAACCATTCTTTGATTAAAAAACCTGGAACAATTTTCCCTCTTTCGCTGGTAAAGCATTATGTCCATGAGTAACTTTTAATGAGAGTGGTAGCTTTAGGCCTTAAGACTTAGACATTTCTTTAGAGCAATTTGTCCTCCATTGCTGCTGAGGAATTATTTCCTTGAGTAACCTTTAATATGAGAATGTTAGCTGTAGGCCTTAATAGTTAACATTTCTAGGTCACCATATCCGCAAGCCTCATCTATCTGAGTCAGTACAACCTGATCCAGTTCCTATTTAGTTCCACGACCACAGGTTTATAGTAAATGTAGTAGCTTGTGGTGGTGGGGATATAAAATTGGTGTAAATGATACTCATGGGCAAGCAACATTGAGACTTGAATGGCCGCAACTATGTGTGTCCTCAAAGCCCCCTTTGACGAACTCAAAAACACAGCAATGTCCCAAGGTTATTTATATAATACTGTCTGAGCAAAATGACAAGTGCTTCATTACCTTGAAACGTCAACGAAGACTTTATTTTCATAAGTTAACTTCACAGCCCGCTCTGTTTCTATGATCCTTTTTGCCTGAGATGCTCCTTATTTTTTGTCAGCTATGGTCATCTTACAAAAGAAGCTTTATTATAGTCTGGGAATGACGAACATTGGACATCCAAGGCTGTTCCAGAAGAAGGTGATCATTGTGACCGCTGACGCTCCTCCGAGCACAGACAGATAGCGTCATCTGGCGTTACGGTCACACTATCTCTTACTTGCTAATAATTCTTCTAGCCTTAACATCAAATTGTCCCTTAGGGCTTGCCTTTCTTATTGAGCATCAGAGTCAGCCTGGCAGAGAGACAAAAAGTGACAATCATTGACATTTTTCACAGCGTATAATGGAGCTAAGTATCTTGTATGATCACAGGGCGACAGAAGCAGATAGGCCTGCGTGAAAGAATTATCTGATGCTGGAATCTGTGTTAGTCATGTTAAAAAATAACAGGGAATTAAATGTGTTTGCTGCATAATTTTTATTCAAATGTTTAACCGTGACCATTAGCATTACTGTTGGGTTACTGGAAAATAGAGAGACAGCTTTTTACCACTAATGGAGCTAAAAAGTGTGAAGATGGTGCCTGAAGGTAGCACATGAGCAAGGGCCATGTTATCACCTAAAGCGAAAGGGTTTATCGCCTGTATCTAGACTCAGCTTGTTTGTGTTTACATTGTCAGATGTAGAGTGTAAAGGACAATCCCCGCTGGCCGTGGTTCTCGAAGTGTCTCTTAAGTGTTTTCGACTTCCATCACTTGTCCTTCTCTTAGAACAGATTTAGCTCTGTGCTACGTCTGTGCAAGAAGCTTATTATGATGTTTTATTGTTACGCGACACTTAGTGGGTATAGTAATTATGATGAGAGCAAAGGAGAAATTCAGGTGTTACAAAGCGAGAAAGTCCATGTTAGAACCTGAACTTAAACTGCATGTTCATTATTATAACGATGACAATGAAGGTCTTCTAACCTTACGGAAGTAAACCTAAGCAAATCATGACCGTTCCATAGGCTTAACCATGTATTTATTTTGTAACCATGACAACAAAGGGTACGCCTGCTGCCGTGGGGGCGCTGTTTCGGGAGACGTTCCTATTGGTTGTATCAGATGGTAGGAACAAACAACCTATGTGGGTGTTCATGTTGGAAGATTGGATACGAACACCTTTGTAAAGTTGATATGGTGAATGTGAGAAATCTCAACGAGCAGAGCAACATTAGCATTCATTTGGAGTCACTGAACAATTCCAATAGGTCAATATTCACTCTTCTTTTAGCTCTGATTTTGTCTCCACCAACTCCTGAGAAAAGTATCTGACTCTATAGCCGCTTAATGCTTCACTGTTTCCACCAGCTAATCGCTAACTGTGTCTGCTGCCTTCTGTGGCCGAAAATGACACCGATCGGAGGCAAAGATGCTATAAAGCTCTGTAGAGCTGAGGGAAAATGCGGGTGATGCTTCTTTGTGGGTTTGTGACTAACAACTACTTTCATGGTCATCCAACTTAGTTTTTATCATTAATAAAAAGTATTGATTATAGCAGCTTTAATGTCAAAATGTTGCATCTTGGTCAAGGCGAAGCTAATTTACTGCTTGGCACTTTAAATTCATAACAATTTATCATATGTATGAGATGATTCATTTTTATGTAGGTAAAACTTTAATCTGCAAAGTAATGACTAAAGATGTCACATGAATTTGCATTTCATACAGTCAAATTAGTACCTCAAACAACTTCAGTCCAGTATTGAGTAAATGTACTGAGTTATTTTCCACCACTGGGATTACTTCATTCTTTTATCATAGTTATTTCATCACCTGTTTTACTTCCATTTAGTCTTTCAATTTATTTTGGGCATGTGCTGTTGAAACTCTTTTTTTCTTTTACTGAGGACAAGACACAAGCCTCTCTGAAAACTGATATGACATTTGTTGCACATGGCACCTTAATGAAACTCTGAATTCCTCCAAAATGTTCCTTACTCCTCTGTCATGTGAAGTGTATCAACATACAGTTTTCCTTCCACTGAATGCAACATCTGCACAGTTTCTGTTTCACTACAGTGTAATACTCCTGGGGAGCAGAAATCATGACCAGTGAGTGTGAAAGGAAAAGAGTTTGGAGCACTGAGAAAATCTAACCACTGTGGGGTAGTGTTTCTCTTCATAAGAACTCAGCTACACCCACAACTGTGTTAAGAAAGAAACTATTATAAAAAATAATGTTCACTTCTGTGTGCTTTGGCTGAAATAGTACAAAATAATGATATGAAATTCTACAGTGTGTACATACTAAATAACAGTGGACCTTATTGGTGCTTGTTGGGTTATTGGGCTGTAAAGACCAAAACAAAAGGACAGCTTGGTCTGTTTAGATTTCTTCCTCACAAACTTCCGCACATGTATGTCTCAGAGAGAGGATACTATGCTTTACTGTTTAAACAACATGTTTTGTAGTTGAAAGCATAATTCTTGAATTGAAAAAATATATTCTGATATTCAACAAAAATGCCTAACTCCTAATCACCAGTCTCCCGGCTCAGATCATGCAGTTCAACAAGAACAGAGGCGTACCAGTGTGTGTCTATTTAAACAGGCTAATTCCAGAGAATACTTAGGTCATACTTTCATCCTTGACCGAACAAAGTTGTGGATGCAATCAAATTTCTTGTATTTTATTTGCATTTCATATCTGTGCTTTACTTTCACCTCTAAATAAACACCCTCTCTTTCACAAATAAATGAATAAATAAATATAAGGGGTTAGTAGTGGTACTCAGTCAGATTACTTCAGGAAACACTGCCCCTCAGTGCATGTTTCCATCCATGCCAATGCACATGGACATGTTTTAGTCATAGTAATAATAATGCCAGAATTTATGCATCATTTTATTTATTTACAGCACAGGACACAATGTACTCCATTCAGCACTACCTGGACTCAAGTTTCTCCACAAATGCAGTCCATGGGATGATGCATTGTTTCACTCAGTTAGATGACAAGTGTGATAACTTGTCCCACAATTACGCTTAGACATCTAATAATTGTTGACTTTTATGATTTCATACGTTTCATCAATGCCAAAAGCAAATAGCTTGCCCATTTTAGCATTGCTCTAACAGAAAGATTTTACAATATTTACAAAACAAAGGGTACTTGCCTGACTTCATTTAGGCCAAAGGTCATTGCTGGACAAGACATTAGTTCACTGTTGGGAGAATCCACTACACCAATAACGTATTGCTTGTAATCCAACCCTGCAGGTGCGTCATATGCCTCTGGCTACAAGAATACCAAACACAGTCACCACACCCTGTGCACCTTGTCCCTCATTTGGTTGACTGCCCCCCCCCCCCATGCACCAGTGATTAGCCCATAATGTGAAGGGTGGATATACGCAGGTGCTCTAAGGGTGAATTTGTAAGTGGTGTGTGAAGAAGAACAGTTTATTCATGGTTGGAATATATGTGGGAACAAACAAGTGGAGGCCGGAGTAAGGTCACTGATAGAAATTAAGCACAAGAGGATGAATTGTTGTGATGTTCATGACATGCAGTGCACATTTTTTCTTCCATTTTTATCAGTCAATGGCTGAATTTAACTGCTGATGCAAAATACTCATAACATATGAATGTAATTCTTAAAAGATCGACTCATTCTTTCAAAGCAACATTAAAACATGAAGCTGTTTGTCAGACATCATGTCAGACCTCATCAGCCAACTCCACATTGGGTCACTGCAATTCTACATAAAGCTTCCAGTTGCCCACAGACAGATTTGAAAGAAGGTCATGAACTGTAAGACATATGAAAGACCTTCACATTCATTTAGTTTTTGTCATCTCATGCTAATAGAATAATGCTAAATAATATTCACATTTTCCACAATGTTATTTCATATGTTGGAAAGTGCAGATGGAGGCATGTGTGTATGTTTTGCCACAGATTTGTTTAAAAGCAGTGTGTCTGTTATTACTTCCTTGTTTTAAATGCTGCACACCTGGCTATATATAAGCATTCAACTGCAACAGAAACTGTGAATTACATGTATACTTGGTCAAAACAGTTAACATGATGGCTCACAGTGACAATCTATAGCTTGTTAGTTCTTTATAGCAAGCGAATGCTTGACCCCTAATTGAATGGACACACACACAACACAAAACATATCTGGGAACAGTTTAGACCTGCCACAGCCATCTGAACAGTTCAGCAGAAGCTGTCAGCGGTGTATGTGTCTTCTTGCTAAAAGGTCTTTGACAGTAGCAGTTGATTGATTCATTCAGGAAGTGTACTGTTAGTCTCTGCATTCTTATGGCAAAGACATAATTATGGCAATAACACATTTTTTTACTTGTGTATATTAGGCATTAGTAATTGCTAGTGATTCAGACACTTCTTGCACACTTTATTGTGTTGTATTGTATTTTACTTTAAATGGATAAAATTCCCATTTTTGCCTTGCCCTGTTTTCAAAATGCCCACTTTTGCTGTACATTCAATAACCCATAATGACAGTGAAAACATGATATTTAGAATTTTTTTGCAAATTTATTAAAATAAACTTAAATCTCCTATTTACAAGTGTTCTGACCTTTGTTGTGACACTCCATATTGTGCTCAGGTGCATCCCGATGTGTGTGTGTGTGTGTGTGTGAGCACTAGGTAAATAGGCTAACAGTGTGATGACTGTGTCAGTGTGTGATTACACTGAAGTCGAGGTGTCAACTTTACCGTCACGTAGGGGCTCCGTAGTTCGTGTTTGAGTCCGGTATGTGAACGTTTTACACAGAATGGAGGCCCGATTTGCTGTTTGATATTAGCCTGTTGGTGGAACTGACACAAAATGCCTGCTTTGTTAGATCACTTTCTCTTAAAACCAGTAGGAGTTAATTTAGCTTTAACGACGAGCTGGGGTAGAGACACGTTCAACTGTACAATTATTTTAATGTTTAGAATCGAGTGTAAGAGAGGTGTTGCCGCGAAGATGCTATCGCTTCGCAAAAGCGCTAGCCCACTACTGCTACACCCTGGCATTGTCTAATGTAGGCTAGCCCAGTCTTAAGTAGTTGAGTGCTTATCACTGCAGTTACATAATGGTTTGTATAGTCGAATAGCGTGTGGTACTGTTGATTAAGGGTCAGTGTGGTAGTTCAGATATTCACTCATCATAAATATATGTGATACAATCAGTGTCGTTTTATCTAAATTTGCTTACGATTACGACTCAATGATGATTTAAAACAGTAATGACAACAGACAGTTCATTTAAGATGTTTTGTGAAAAGGGAAATATATTATGCAATGAGTTGTTATCATGTATATTAAAAAGGAGGACATAGGTATATTACAATTAAAAGGGGCTAAAAAGGACAAATAACTAATTGGAAAGCGGTTAAAATATATAAATGTGGCCTTTTAATAAAGGTAAATAATTTCAATTTGTGTTATTTAAAATACAAGATCGGTGAATAAATATTTTAAAACAGCATATCGAGTGTGCCTTTTTATTAGACTGCTATAGATGGTGTTTAATATTTCTAATAAATGTTTACAATAACACATGATTACATATTTTAAAAATTTTCCAAGTCAACTGTCTTTTAACATTGAATGTATGCAAGGCCATATGGGAATCACAGGCAGCTTCTAAATTCCTACTCCAATGCTAAATTGCAAAAGATGTCTAGAATACTTTTGCACATAATAATGTATGGTTAATTTTACTTTTCCTATATAATTTTTCTTATATATTTCACAGAATAAGGACATTGAACTCTGGACATTGGCCTTGACAGTTTACTCAAAGGTAAGATCAGATTGTTACTGTTATACGGTTAACTTGACATAGATATTTAGTTTTGAGATATTTTGGTATGTGTTGTATTATTTTCCCAGGTGCAACACAATGAAGAGATGGGCGTGAATCATGTACTAACAGACAGGATAGAATTGTTAACACTACAGGCTAAAACATGGAAATATAATTGTTGTCATCATAATGTTGAGCTCATAAACACTAGGATAACTGTTGACCTCTCAGCTTCATTGAACACAAAGTTGAATTAGTTCTGTTCGTAGCGAGAAATGTCCGTCTGTGTAACAGCAAATGCTAGAAGAGCCAGAAAGAAGATGTCATCGAATCCGCTGCTTGATGGAGCTTCCTTGGACAGTCCTGCAAAGAGACTCATCAAAGACTATAGGTTAATTTTGAAAAAGTTGTGACTGTTATTATTATTCAGACCATATTTAAATTTTGGTCTGTTTTCCAACATAAATAAACTAACTCTTAATATTTGTGAATGTATTTCTAGATTAAGTAACTCATACTACTATGTTTGGGGGAAAACCCTTTTAAATTCATTAACTTAAATTTGAAAGAAGATACATGACTTGGTTTCATTGATCATTTCATAACCTGAAATGTTTATAAAATGTTTCAACTGTGCAATTTTAATGTCAATGTGATTCTTATTAAATTTTTATCCAGTTTTTATGAATTTGTTTTTTTGTTGATCAAAAACCCACGCGCAACAGTATCTCACATTTTCTTTTCCTTCTAATCCAACTCTTCGAATATCCAGTATACTACCCCTGTTTTTATGTCTACCTTGGAGCAAACGCACAAACTAACTAGGGGCCGCCCCCTGACCATGTACTTAGCAGCACACTTTGGGTCACAAGAGATAACAATCCTTCTCTGAGAACATAATTACTTGTGTTGTTTGAAAACCCAAAAGGATACTTTACAAAATCTCACTTACTGTTAGTCTGAACTTAGTTTTTCATAGCTCCTGCATGACGATATCTCATTGATTCGAAATATCAAAGTGGTTTTAACAACTTCTTCTGGGGTTTTTGTAAAAATGCAGTATTATCATCTCTGGAGGAAATATATGAATTGGTTACACCTTCTGACTCCTAAATGTACCTAATTACAGAAAGACACTAAAGTAGGGTTAACTTCAACCTGAGAAAGATGTTGAAAAGAACATTTAACTTACATAAATATTATGGTAAGTTAAGTCTTATCTATTGTAAAAGTAATTGATTCAAATCAGTACTTGTGTAAACTACTTTTAAACCAATGTCCTTGTTCTGACATTTATTTCTGATTGCTTTATGTGATAAGTATTAATGCCACTTTAAAATTAGCCAACCCTGTGAATACCTCTTGTATATTGAGGACACTTTTAAAGAAAAATATCTATAGTTCTCGACATTGACTTCTGAGACTGATTTCACATGTTTTTGACACGGATGTCAAGCAAAGAACATCAGAGATGACAATGCTCATAACGTTCTTGAAGACCGTTGTCGTCCATGACGAATACTGCACAGGAAGACCAACAGCCCTGACCATGTGTCATCATCATCGAGGGAAGAGGTTCTTGATGATTGTAAAAGTGTGGCAAAAGGCTTGTTTCCTGCTTGCTGATGGGCTTTATCTATGCAATGAACCTGAAATGTACCCCCACCAAAGTTTGAAATTACCATTCGAAGTGTTTCAGATAAGTGCTGCTTTCTTGAGCCTTGACATCCTGTAAGAATGTGTCCCAAAGTCCGGGCCTTTGCACAACACAACTTCATATCATGAGATGACTGTTTTCACATGCAAGTTTCTGAACTATGCATTTTTTAAACGTTGTGGTTCAGAGGTTAAATTTTGGTGGCCAGTAAGACAAAACTAGTTAAAGAAATGTTTTGTTCTAAACGTTGAGGCCTGAGCCCAGGTTTGGTGTATTCTGTTATGCTAAACTGGATATAGAATGGTTAAGTTGGACAGGTAGAACTACAATTGTGAAGGTTTACCTATACAATTGTTGGGTTACCTTTTTAAAAAAGTAAACCATAATTCTGACTGCACTTTTCCATGTTTCTTGCAGTTATTGCACCTTTAATCTAGTTACTTGTGCAAGTTTTTGCCTTTTAGTAACTTGCAGTTGTTTCACTTTAAAGTGATACTTTTAGGCATTCATACTGGCATGTTTCTTTGTAAATGTCTTGTCGAAGCGCTTCTGACCATACAAAGCATCAGAGATGCAGGATGTCCCATCTTAAAACTGTGTCAGAGCAACAATAACAGCCACACACTGATGGCTTTTTAGTGATAGTTGTTCGTGCAATGTCTTTGTTTGAAGATGAGAGGAATCAGGTCGTGTGAGAAGCGATGTGTACCCAGCGTATGATATGTCGTGCTATTGAGATAGATAGGTGCTCCTGAAAGAGATAGCCATCGCTGTGTGGAGGAATATCGAGATGTGGCATTCAGCGAACTGCTTGTAGTAAGAATGTGTAGAACGAGCACGAGAGTTGATGTTGTGTGCATGGCTGTAGGAGATTGGAGACTGCAGTGACAGCAGAGGATAGTTACTTCTCTGAAAAGCACGTAAATTTGTATTGACATTAGTAAAGAGGGTGTAGGCGATCTTCTCATAGTGTGTCTTGGTTAGAACTGTGTAAGAGTAAGTTGAGCTTTACTTGAGAATATTCTAAGTATATGGCATGTAGACTGAGCGGGATTCATGCGGATGATGTGTGTAGTAAAGTGGTCTGGACAAGTGTCAAGGGGCGAGATAGAGTCACTCTATGAGGTCTGAGGTAAAGTAGACGAATCAGATTAGGTTCTCGAACCTACGTAATTTCATTTTGCAGTGTAAATAGATGGATCAGGGTTAAAGATATTGTGTCGATTTGTATGCGAAATTACCGCATCTGTCTGTTCAGCGTCAACACTCGTTTTGGGATGTCTATACAGTGATAATAATGACGATGTTGTATTGATATGTAAGTGTGGCAGCATGTCATTTGTCATTCGTATGATGGTAGATTATTCTTTCCATGTTCTGTTAGTAGAGGAGCCAGGCAGAGATATGTGGTTCGCATTAGGTATATGTGGTGAGTTGTAGATTATTAGTTCTCGCTTGCGAGGGAGCAGATAAGGTTGGGAGACAGTAGCGTGCGACATAGGGAGTGTCGAAGCTACAGTGGAGACTGTTAGCGCAAGAAAAGTAAATTGTTAGATTGATAGTTGTATATAGTTGTAGCTCTGGATCGTATGAGTCGTTAGCGTGGCGTATCTATTGTTTTATCAGGCAGAAATGGAGTTTGGTCGGGCGGCCATTCAGTCCGGAGGAGATGATTTTATAGGGGGGCCTATGTGTGGCAGGCTGTGTCTCTCGAGTAGAGATTTATGCTCGCTTCTTCCTTGGATTTCTTGTTCCGCCATGTCTAGAGGGATTCGCGTCCGAGGGGACGCAGTGGGATGATGAGAGTGATAATCTCGGATGTGTAGGTCCGGGGCGAAAGAGGTAAGAGATATGGTTGCAGGAGAAGGTGGTATCTTCAGGATGTAGACATCTGGACATTGATGAGAGGATGAGCGGCTATGGTTATGCGGTGTCGTAGATGTGAAGAGAGGCCCGCTCCTGTTGTGTTATGGAGATTCTATTGCTACAAAAGGCATCGTCCGTAGATACCGCTGTGTGCATGGAGTATGTATCATGAGATTCAGTCGGAGCAGTTCTTGAGATGTGTGTAGTAAGTTCGGGCCAGCGGTGTGAAGGATCATCAGTTTGCAGGAGGCGATATAAGAAGCCTGTAGCTTGGTATTGATCGCTGGTAGCACCAGCATAGAAGATGATAGGGGTAGATTGGTGCGCGGGCTGCCGCCTGCACTGTACGAGTTTACGGTTAATTGAGGAGTTATGGTGAGATTGTATTCGGACTCTTTCTGGGACATGTGGTTCGTTGGTTCGATGAGAGATGAGTTCTACTGTGATGAGGGAACGTACCAGCAGGGAGCAGGTCGGCTTGGCCACCAGTCGAGTGAGGTGATTTGGATAGGAGCCGCGATTAAGAGTGCCGTTACGCGTATCTTTGGCATGGAAGGTATAGCATTCCCCGTGATCAGGTGAGAGTGACGTGTTGCTAACGGATTGCTGCTGGCGATCCTTGGTAGGTTGCGATCGGAAGTCAGGCGGAGTACGTGGTCTAATAGTAGTTTGAATGTGCTGTGCATGGCTGTTTGCATGTAGGTACGTGTAGTGTAGGTTAGCGTTGCCGAGGAAGGCCTAGATAGAACTTAGTCTCCAGTTACATATTAGAAAGAAAGGTTCAATAATTAAAGCAAACGCTTTAACATCGCACAGTCCTTTACAAATGTTAGTCGATGCATTTGTACTTGTGATCTTGGGTTGTTGTACTGTTATTTTTCTAATTAACATTATCTTTAATTCGTTTTGGTTTCACAAATGGGATATGCAACCACATGATACAGGGTAATATTTGGATTGGTTTAATCTTGGGCAATACTACGATAGGGTGCGTGAAGATGCATTAACGGCTCGTGGATCGTCCGGGTAGTAGAGTGAGCTCGATAGTGTAGACAAACCAGCAGTAGTCGTAAGGTATTGCGATTAAACATCCAAAAATTACTGTATGCATGTGTTGCCATATCATTTGAACAACTGGATTAAGCATAATGCTTATTATGAGTTAGAATAACGGTATCACAGTTATTTGCCGCTGCACACCACTCAGATTGTTTTTTTTTTCTTGAGCTATGGTGTTCGAAAAATGGTCAGAACTGTCTTTTTTTTTATTATTGTCATGAAAAAGTTAACCTTTGACCTTTGGATATGAAATGTCATCACTTTCACTATTCTTTGTCAGACATATTATTATTGAGAATAGATAAAACTGTTTCTGTGGGGGTTTCAGAGACCTTGACCTTGACCTGTGAACACCGAAATCTGTTCAATTCATCTTGGGTCTGAGCAGACGTTTTCTTCAGATTTTATAGAAATCCCTCAAACCATTTCTGATATCACATTCACGAGTTTACCTTTTGACCTTTTAAAAATCTATCTCAGTTCATCCTTGAGTCTCTTAAGTGAAGTAGTCTCAGTTCTCCCACTTACTTCTATCAGGGCCTGAAACAAACTATGGTCACGATATAACGCAGTGTGCTGCTGACTGAGACAAATGTGCAATTTCTGTTGTACAGTTAATTTAAGCAGGGTAATAAGACCTGTCTGACAAATATCACAACGATATAACTCACAAGTTAGCTTTATGAAGGAAGGGGGTGAGTTCAAGTGAAAATAAAATAGAAAAGTAAGATTTGCAGGCAGGATTTAAGAACCTTTTTGACTCTAACTTTAATGCAATGAACAAATTATAACCTAAAAAAACTAATTATACATTTTTTAAATATCACAAAAACAAAACTAAAATGAAATTCCATATAATGAGTTTTTATTTTACCAAAAAGCACTTGAAAACTGGTCATTCCTTAGTTTATAAGACTTTGTGTTGCAATAATTAAAAAAAAGATAGGGGGCGATAGCAGAGAGCAAAAAGTGTGTGTATTTCAGTACGACCAATGTGTGTGTACAGAGGGTACTTTTTCTCAGTTTTGCACTTCTCTGGGACCCTCTTTGAAAACTTTGAGAAGAAGCATGTTTACAGCCTCTGGAGGCTATTGCAGTGAAAATCTAGTGAGGACCGGCCTAAATGTCCTCACTTTCAAAAATGTCCTCACTCGAAAAGGTTTAAAAACCCATGATGGTCCTCACAAATTAGCAGTACAAACACACCACACACACACACACACACACACACACACATGCACACATGCACACACGCGCACCG